>NW_026732256.1:1070000-1112500 GCF_028476545.2 Physella acuta
GCACCAAACTCAATATATATATATATATATATATATATATATATATATATATATATATATATATATATATATACATGGATGCACCCCGTCAGTGTTCATCCCGCCATGAAAAGAAAATCACTGTGTGCCTTCATGTCATCACTCTCTCTATTTGTCTTTGTCGGTGTAGTCACCAGGAAAATTCAGAATCTCCTTCGGTACCGGATTTTGTTGCGGAAGTCTCTAAAAAATACACCAGAATTCGTTGCCATATCTCCTTACTCGATTCTTTTGTGGATAGCTTGCTGTCGACACCTGGCGAGCCTAATTAGCCCAGAGAACTAAACTCAAGAATATATCGAGTTCTAGCAGCCATGCAATATTCCTCTTCACCTCACAGTGATATCAAAACGAAGATATAGAGCTTTTATTTACAGCTAAAAAAAACAATGCCTCATTATTATAAATAAAGACAAATATTTGTATTGATTAAATTAAATTTAAATAAATCACACTGAACACATGTGTTAATTACTAACCAAGAACTAAACATTGAGGTTCCTAGGCAAATATTTGATCTCTGCTACATAGAATGAGCAGTTTCTTCCGGATTCAGTATGGTGTATTTCATTTTTTAGCTTCACAAAAGCATGTTTAAACATAGTGCTATTTTGGCATAATTATTCTGCGCTGTAAGTGGTGCGCAAAAAGACTACGATTTTAATATATATATATATATACATATATACATATATATATATATATATATATATATATATATATATATACATATATATATATATATACATATATATATATATATATATATATATATATATATATATATATATATATATATATATATATATACATATATATATATATATATATATATATATATATATACTAGCGTACCCGTTGCCGCGGGGTAGAAGTAAGTTTGACGAAATGTATTAGAATTTCAGCAACGCGTTACCAATTATATGTTCTAAGACGCGTGACCGTCTTTTCTAAAAGTGAGTTATTTAAATGTAAACAATGCCTGCGCTTAAATCATAAATATCGGGACACAGGTTTACCTACACTACCGCATGTAAACATTGAGTGTACATTAATCACTCACCGAAATAATGTTAGAACACTCTTCGGTGACCGCCCATGTGTCAGAGACGCACAGGGGCGCTCTCAGGGCCCCCACCCCCACGATTAGACTACCGCATAGGCGCGGCGTACGACCCCTGGCTCCTTAAACTAACAGGCGCCATCGTGCCAAATAGCATCCTATTAATAATGATGCAGATTTCGTCATTCGCTAAAGTGACACAAATGAACAGGATTTTTTTCTTTAACACGTAAAAAGTATTTAACGTGTTTTAAACATCAGTGTGACTTATGCAATATGCAAGCGTTACTAATGGTCTATTATTAGATGCTCGAACTCAATTTCTGACTGGCTTGTCTAATAGTAGATGCTTATTGCATCATTCGCAAAGTGACGAAACTCTACAGTAGGCTCCTCATATTCAAAAAGTTATTTTTTTCATCTTTGACAAGGTGACGAAACTGCACTGAAGGATTTCCTCGCGTTACAAAGTTATTTTTAGAAGCGTGTTGTAGTTTTACCGCTAAATATTATAGTACCCCTTTCTCGCAATGCGGGACGCTCGATTAACGGATGCTAAGTGCCAACATAGTCGCTCTAAAACTCTGGGCGCCAAACCGTGTATTGACGAAAGTTGTACCCTATATGGCGCCGCCCATAAGAAACGTTAGTTTTCTTTTTCGCAGAAATATTCTCGGGAGTATTCTCACCTACTCCCTAAAGTTTCATGGCACTCGGATGAACCGCATCCGAGTTTTATTTTTTATATACCGTGTATAGAAAAATAAATCGCTCCCCCCCGGAGGGCGCAGCACTTGCAATATTAAACAATATTTTTTTTTGCAGAACCCTACTATTGAGTGATCTAAACATCTCCCAAAAGTTTCATGGTACACGGATGAACGGTGTGAAACCGAAATAGACTTTTATATTTATAAACCGTATATAGAGAAAAAATGGAAGCCTCCCGTGGCGCCGCCCTTGCGAAATTTAAAAAGGATTTTTTTTTTTACCGAACCCTTCTTTCTAATTAACTCCCCCAAAGTCTCATGGCTATCGGATAACGGTGTCACATTAAAATCGACTTTAATTTTTATATACCGGGTATAGAGAAAAATCGCACCCTCCCGTGGCGCCGCCCTTGCGAAAATAAAGATGATTTTTTACAGAACCCTTTCCTAGAGTTTTATAATGAACTCCCCAAAGTTTCATGCCTATCGGATGAACGGTGTCACTGCGATTCACTTTTATTATTTTTATATACCGTATATAGAGGAAAATCGCACCCTCCCGTGGCGGCGCCCTTGCGAAATTAAGAATTATTTTTTAACAGAACACTTTCCTAGAGTGTTCTAATCAACTCCCTAAAGTCTCATGGCTATCGGGTGAACGCTGTCAAACCAAAATCTACTTTTATTTTGATATATCGTATAAAAAAACAAATTGCGCCCTGCGCTACCCCTGCGAATTTGAAAATGTCTTTTAATGCAGAAACCTCCCCAGGAATATTCTAAACATCTTCCCAAAGTTTCATGGCGATCGTGTGAACGGTGTCACTGTAATTCACTTTTATTATTTTTATATACCGTATATAGAGAAAAATCGCACCCTCCCGTGGCGCCGCCCTTGCGATATTAAAAATGATTTTTGTACAGAACCCTTCCCTAGAGTGTTCTAATCTACTCCCCAAAGTTTCATGCCTATCGGATGAACGATGCCAAACCAAAATAGACTTTTATTTTTATATACCGTATATAGAGAAAAACAAATCGCGCCCTGCCGGGGCGCCACCCCTGCGAATTTGAAATTATTTTTTTCGCAGAAACCTCCCCAGGAATATTCTCAACAACTTCCCAAAGTGTCACGGCGATGTGATGAGAGGTGTAATAACGCATAAAGGACAAACACACAAACACACAAATACACAGACACACAGACACACAGACACACAGACATACATTGCTTTATATATATAAAGATATAAATACCTACAACGGATCAAATAATTAGTTTTTTTAAATATGAAATTCAAGAAAGTTTGATTTGCTATGTAACGTTTTGAATGAGAACAAAATCTTTTCTTAAAAAGTTATATAGTTTAGATAAGTATATTTTGTTTAAAGTATTCATTTTACTTTTTGTTGACACATAAAAAGTTGTTGTTACAACTTGGCTTACAGATTTTATCTGGCGATGAATACACTACATATACACCTAGTCACCGGACCCTGTGTCGGGCAATTCTCAGAATCCTTGTTAGTCTAGTAGCTCTTGCTTCTTTTTCAAATGTCCTTTTTTTCTCTGAATTGTTAAAAACAACCACTTTTCTTTTACCAGTGTTTTCACTCCATTACCTTCGACTCAATAGACATCACTGTATTTCTTGCCATTGTTGCTCGACCGCAATTACATAGAACTATGTATTCCTAGATATTGCTTTCTGCCAGTTTCTGCATTAGCAGTTCCTTCAATTATTGAGGTACTACCCCCATCCACATCAACAATATTATCTTCGACACAATAACTTCCGGCTAACTGGAAAACGTAGCTGAACCCATCAAATACGGGAACGTTGTTGGGAAACGAACCAAAGAGATACCACAAGTTGGTCTATTAGTTCAACAAGTCGGAGAATTACCACAAGCTGGTCATTTAGCTCAACAAACCAGAGAGATACCACAAGTTGGTCTATTAGTTCAACAAACCAGAGAGTTACCATAAGTTGGTCAATAAGTTCAACAAGGCGGAGAGTTACCACAAGCTGGTCATTTAGTTCAGCAAACCAGAGAGGTACCACAAGCTGGTCATTTAGTTCAACAAACCAGAGAGATACCACAAGCTGGTCAATAAGTTCAACAAACCAGAGAGATACCACAAGCTGATCATTTAGCTCAACAAACCAGAGAGATACCACAAGCTGGTAAATAAGTTCAACAAACCAGAGAGATACCACAAGCTGGTCATTTAGCTCAACAAACCAGAGAGATACCACAAGCTGGTCAATAAGTTCAACAAACCAGAGATATATCACAAGCTGGTCATTTAGTTCAACAAACCAGAGAGATAAGTTCAACAAACCAGAGATATATCACAAGCTGGTCATTTACCACAAGCTGGTCAATTGGTTGCAGCTATTTGGTTAATGTTTTACTAAGTAGCCGTGCAATACCATTGTAATTATAACTTGACTTATTCCTCTTTATCAAGTGTTGCACAAAGGGTTGCTGCTACACTTTTCCGACTGAATCTGCTGTGTGCAGCTTTCGTTAGTTCAGCCCATGTGAGTCCTGCAGCCCTTGTTTATACTTCTACAGACTATTTTCTTGACTGTTTAGTTTTAAGTCCAGTAGTCTGATCTCCCGAGGGTTCATCAATTAACATTAGATTTATAAACTATCTTGTAGGCCTATACATAGCCCTTATTTCTATACATTTGCTTTATTTAAGGAATTAAATAATCCTCTTTAGACCAAACAATCCGTTGGACAGACGAAGTAGAGTTCATTTTAAACCTTGACATCGGCATATGAAGGTAAGGTGTAGTCAGGGGCGTTCTACTATTTTGGACCCAGATTCAAACTCGAGACTTTCTGGTTGTAAACCTAACGCCATGCCGCTTTGTCAATTTCATTGAAGATAGACCATATTTTATCTTCTTTGGGTTCTCCAAAGTTTTTGTTAGTCAAGTCCAATTCTCTCGTTTCTTTCGTCTTAAAATTATTTTAACAAATTAATTAAATTAATCATTGTTAAGTCAAGTTTAAAGCAAAAGAAATATGGTGTGCTAAAATAATTTAAATATTTGTAATGTCATACGTGGCGACATATGTGATCTATTTTGTTGGAGAATACATTTGGATAACAAATTATCAGTTAAGCTAATTACAATAACCACCAACTTGCATTAAAATAAAATTTAAAAATTCAAAGAAAAATTATCAAAATAAAAAGCGTAAGTCGTTCATTATAATAAATATATCACAATATAGAAGCTCGTGCATGCATGTAAAACACAACAGTAAACCACATAGTGACGTCATCTCCACCAACATCAC
The DNA here is from genome assembly GCF_028476545.2 of Physella acuta. NCBI lineage: Eukaryota > Metazoa > Mollusca > Gastropoda > Physidae > Physella > Physella acuta. The sequence goes on from NW_026732256.1 coordinate 1,075,137, forward strand.
TCTGTTCTGAAAGCAATTATCTTACTCAAGGAGAACTGTTTGTTTGGGGCTGAAAATATATAACATCAGTCAACTCAGCAGCATCAATGTTTAACTATTTTGCTACTTGAATAATATTTTCTAAACGAATTACAAAAAAAAAAAAATACTGTTTTCGCAAACACAGAATGCCAGCGTACAGAAGTACGAACATAAATAAAGCAACGATAGTCGATATCTCTCCAGCAGACACTGATTGTTCTTTTGCATACCGGTTCGTTGATAACGTCTGTAAACTTCGTGTTTTCAAATAAGATGTAGAACTATTCTCAGCTATAATAAAATAAAATAAACTGTTATTCATAAATAAAGTAAACAGTGGTATTTAACAAATAACAAATAAGGGGTCATCCATAAATGACGTCACGCTTTTTTTTGACGATTTTTACCCCCCCCCCCCCCTCCCCTCCGTCACACGTCTTCACATGACGTCACACCTCACCCTACAACCCCCCTCAACATTACAGTTGAATTTTTTTAAACATCGATATTTTTCTAAGCTCTTGTCTAAACTATTACAATTTATTAAAACAGTTATATAAAATGCGAACTAACGTCTAAAATACGTTTTCTAACATTGCTTTTTTATAATTAAAAAATGTGACCTCGCAACATCTGAACCCCCTCCCCTCCCCTCCCCCTCATCACACATCGTCACAAAATTACGGACCACCCCTCCCACTACGAGTGTGACGTCATTTATGGATGACCCAATAAATGAATGAATGTCTGAATGACTGAATGACTGAATAACTGAATGACTGAATGACTGAATGACTGAATGACTGAATGACTGAATGACTGAATGACTGAATGACTGAATGACTGAATGACTGAATGACTGAATGACTGAATGACTGAATGACTGAATGACTGAATGACTGAATGAATGAATGACTGAATGACTGAATGACTGAATGACTGAATGACTGAATGACTGAATGACTGAATGACTGAATGACTGAATGACTGAATGACTGAATGACTGAATGACCGAATGACCGAATGACCGAATGACCGAATGACCAAATGACCGAATGACCGAATGACCGAATGACTGAATGACTGAATGGCTGAATGACTGAATGGCTGAATGGCTGAATGGCTGAATGACTGAATGACTGAATGACTGAATGACTGAATGACTGAATGACTGAATGACTGAATGACTGAATGACTGAATGACTGAATGACTGAATGACTGAATGACTGAATGACTGAATGACTGAATGAATGAATGACTGAATGACTGAATGACTGAATGACTGAATGACTGAATGACTGAATGACTGAATGACTGAATGACCGAATGACCGAATGACCGAATGACCGAATGACCGAATGACCGAATGACCGAATGACCGAATGACCGAATGACCGAATGGCTGAATGGCTGAATGACTGAATGGCTGAATGGCTGAATGGCTGAATGACTGAATGACTGAATGACTGAATGACTGAATGACTGAATGACTGAATGACTGAATGACTGAATGACTGAATGACTGAATGACTGAATGACTGAATGACTGAATGAATGAATGAATGAATGAATGAATGAATGAATGAATGAATGAATGAATGAATGATAGAATGAATGAATGAATGAATGAATGAATGAATGAATGAATGAATGAATGAATGAATGAATGAATGAATGCATGAATGCATGAATGCATGAATGCATGAATGCATGAATGCATGAATGCATGAATGAATGAATGAATGAATGAATGAATGAATGAATGAATGAATGAATGAATGAATGAATGAATGAATGAATGAATGAATGAATGAATGAATGAATGAATGAATGAATGAATGAATGAATGAATGAATGAATGAATGAATGAATGAATGAATGAATGAATGAATGAATGAATGAATGAATGAATGAATGAATGAATGAATGAATGAATGAATGAATGAATGAATGAATGAATGAATGAATGAATGAATGAATGAATGAATGAATGAATGAATGAATGAATGAATGAATGAATGAATGAATGAATGCATGAATGCATGAATGCATGAATGCATGAATGCATGAATGCATGAATGCATGAATGCATGAATGCATGAATGCATGAATGCATGAATGCATGAATGCATGAATGCATGAATGGATGAATGGATGAATGCATGAATGCATGAATGCATGAATGCATGAATGCATGAATGCATGAATGAATGAATGAATGAATGAATGAATGAATGAATGAATGAATGAATGAATGAATGAATGAATGAATGAATGAATGAATGAATGAATGAATGAATGAATGAATGAATGAATGAATGAATGAATGAATGAATGAATGAATGAATGAATGAATGAATGAATGAATGAATGAATGAATGAATGAATGAATGAATGAATGAATGAATGAATGAATGAATGAATGAATGAATGAATGAATGAATGAATGAATGAATGAATGAATGAATGAATGAATGAATGAATGAATGAATGAATGAATGAATGAATGAATGAATGAATGAATGAATGAATGAATGAATGAATGAATGAATGAATGAATGAATGAATGAATGAATGAATGAATGAATGAATGAATGAATGAATGAATGAATGAATGAATGAATGAATGAATGAATGAATGAATGAATGAATGAATGAATGCATGAATGCATGAATGCATGAATGCATGAATGCATGAATGCATGAATGCATGAATGAATGAATGAATGAATGAATGAATGAATGAATGAATGAATGAATGAATGAATGAATGAATGAATGAATGAATGAATGAATGAATGAATGAATGAATGAATGAATGAATGAATGAATGAATGAATGAATGAATGAATGAATGAATGAATGAATGAATGAATGAATGAATGAATGAATGAATGAATGAATGAATGAATGAATGAATGAATGAATGAATGAATGAATGAATGAATGAATGAATGAATGAATGAATGAATGAATGAATGAATGAATGAATGAATGAATGAATGAATGAATGAATGCATGAATGCATGAATGCATGAATGCATGAATGCATGAATGCATGAATGCATGAATGCATGAATGCATGAATGCATGAATGCATGAATGCATGAATGCATGAATGCATGAATGCATGAATGGATGAATGCATGAATGCATGAATGCATGAATGCATGAATGAATGAATGAATGAATGAATGAATGAATGAATGAATGAATGAATGAATGAATGAATGAATGAATGAATGAATGAATGAATGAATGAATGAATGAATGAATGAATGAATGAATGAATGAATGAATGAATGAATGAATGAATGAATGAATGAATGAATGAATGAATGAATGAATGAATGAATGAATGAATGAATGAATGAATGAATGAATGAATGAATGAATGAATGAATAAATGAATAAATGAATGCATGAATGAATGAATGAATGAATGAATGAATGACTGAAAGACTGGATGACTGGATGACTGGATGACTGGATGACTGGATGACTTGATGACTGGATGACTGGATGACTGGATGACTGGATGACTGGATGACTGGACGAATGCATGAACGAATGCATGAATGAATGAATGAATGAATGAATGAATGAATGAATGAATGAATGAATGAATGAATGAATGAATGAATGAATGAATGAATGAATGAATGAATGAATGAATGAATGAATGAATGAATGAATGAATGAATGAATGAATGAATGAATGAATGAATGAATGAATGAATGAATGAATGAATGAATGAATGAATGAATGAATGAATGAATGAATGAATGAATGAATGAATGAATGAATGAATGAATGAATGAATGAATGAATGAATGAATGAATGAATGAATGAATGAATGAATGAATGAATGAATGAATGAATGAATGAATGAATGAATGAATGAATGAATGAATGAATGAATGAATGAATGAATGAATGAATGAATGAATGAATGAATGAATGAATGAATGAATGAATGAATGAATGAATGAATGAATGAATGAATGAATGAATGAATGGATGAATGAATGAATGAATGAATTCGCGAATTCGCGAATGAGGGAATGAGCGAATGAGTGAATGAGGGAATGAGCGAATGAGGGAATGAGCGAATGAGTGAATGACTGAATGAGTGAATGAGTGAATGAGTGAATGAGTGAATGAGTGAATGAGTGAATGAGTGAATGAGTGAATATGTGAATGAGTGAATAAGTGAATGAGTGAATGAGTGAATGAGTGAATGAGTAAAATGAGTGAAATGAGTGAATATATGTATATATATATATATATATATATATATATATATATATATATATATATATATATATATATATATATATATATATATATATATATAGATAAAATGCTGGAAAATATTGAACCGCCCCGAAATGTTACAATCCTGGTTACTCCACTGGTAATATATGTTTTAGTAATTCAAAAACTTAAAACACAACTATATAATTTAGATTAAATATGTTAGTGATGTATACCTTACACTTGAACCTTTTCTTGTACCTATATGTTTAAAATATCAACCGACACCAAACATACAGTGATTTTTTTGTTTTTATTGTTTCCAACGTACATCTTACAAGATAATGAACTTTAAATTATAATGTATGACTAGCTTGCTGTTTACTGCAGCCAGTGTGTGTGTGTGTGTGACTTAAAACCAATGGATTATTTTTTTTTTTAATTCTGTCTATGTAACCCTTTGAAAGAATAAAGGTAGTTAGTAAGCCAGTTTGTTGTCCCTATGTAACGCTTTCGGAGAATCAAGTGCTGCTGGGCTTACGTAGGCTCAACTGAGGAGAGCTAACAATAATAATCATTAAAAAAGTTTTAAAAAACCCACGTTTTCTGATTGAACTAAAAAGTAGAAAATAAATGCTATACATCACAATAATGCAAGCGATCACTCTACTATAAGCGATGAAAAACGTGGGGCGCCGAAGTAAAAGTTATATTACTATTGATTAGATAATACTATTGACTTTTATTAGGGAGCTTGTAGAGAGTCAACAGTATTAGAAACTGTAAGAAAATCACGGCGCCCCACGTTTTTGATCGCTTATAGTAGAGTGATCGCTTGCACTATTGTGATGTATAGCATTTATTTTCTACTTTTTAGTTCAATCAGAAAACGTGGGGTTTTTTTTAAACTTTTTTAATGATTATTTTCTACTTTTTAGTCTTTGTCTGTTTGTTTGCATTAAAATCTTGCTATCGATTTTATCTTTTCACTTTTTTTGGGTAAACGAAGACAACTCGTAAAAAGACAACTAGTAAAAAGACAACTCGTAAAAAACACGTTGTGTGAATACGTTACTGACTAGTACACATAGATTTGAACCCGTGTCGAGTGGGATAGCAATCGTGTGCCCAACCACTCGACCATATCGTCTCCCCCATACTGGCCACCAGTTGTTACGGTTGTTTGTACACAAATTACAGTTACTGGGTTATGTTCCGTTTTCCCCACGTTTTTACTACAACGAGCCGACCCGCGGCGTATCATTTAGTTGATTTATTTTCTACTTTTCAGTAATTCATAATTTGTGAATTCGACAGTACCAATGCTGCCACTGAAAATATTTGCTTTAAAACACTAACCCCCCTCCTTTCCCCTAACCCCGACCCTACACCCCCCCCCCGTGAAAGCAGCCTCCTCTTAGTTACCTCCTGTAAGTTTAAAGTCGGTTCAAACTAAATTATCTGCCCCTAATAGCCGTCACTAAACCTGGCTGTACCGTTTGTAAACATTAACGTGACCACAGCTCAGCAGACCATGTGGGGGTGGGGTAGGGTGGTAGTGAAAGTGATAGAGAGAAAAAGAGGGGACTGTAAGGAGGCGCTTGCAGCTTGTTTTCTAATGGCTCGCAGAGGAGAATTATATATATAGATTATATAGCGGTCTAAAATGCTCAATAAAATGTTTCCATGGATCAATTTAGTAATAATAACAATTGCATATTCTAATGTCATCCAAAACAAAGCTTCCCTGAAAATTTCAGCGCGCTAGCTAACTGGGAAGTGCCAGAAATTTCGATCGCAAGATTTGATTGGAAAGACAAACAAACAGAGACGAAAGCAAGTTAAAGAAAACGTGGGAAAAACAGAGTCTGGTGGATAAATATAGTTGCATAAACGTCCCCTCAGTATTATATTGTTCTAACTACAAATTTTGATTTTTTCGAAAAACTCGACCCTGTGTTGTATGAAAAGCACAATGTTTAATCTCCACTTATCTACGTGACGCTAAGTCACCTGCTTACTACCAAACTTTTCAATTTGACATTGTTCTAACAACAAGTTGATGCATTTGGCCAGTATAATCTTGTTCTATGTCAATTTTATAATATGATTGTGTTCTAACAGTATATAATTAACGCATAAATTTTCCTTGGATACGCTAGAATTATAATGTTCTATGTCCGATTCTGCAAATGAAATTAGTCATGTGACTTGTGCGTCGTTGATCAAAATTGCGGCGTGTGAACATCTTTTAGTCGATTTTGGTTGACATGCAAATAAACTGACTGAATTACTAGATCCTGAATCGTAAGTATATTTATCTTTTATATGTTGTCTTAACTGTGTTATTTTACTCATAATTAGTACAAAGTTTGTTTGTTAGAATATCTTAATTGATACTAGGCCTAATATTGTTAATATATACCGTAGTATACGCCTATACTAATTGTATTGTTTAGTAGTATAGTGTCTGTGGGGTTTACTTTGTATTTATATTATCAAAATCATAATGAGGTGTTCCAATATATGGATGATGAAAACAATGTCTTTGTTACAGATCAAAATGTGATGTAATTCATTATTAGAAACTTATTAGTCTCAAGATTGGTTGTTTTTGCATTAGGAACTGTGTATATTGTGTAAAATTAATACATTATTTTTTTAGCTTTTTGAGTTTTGCATTTATTGTATTAAAACTTTAACACCAGTTGTAGCAAAAGGCTTGGGGCGTGGTGTGATCAGCATGTGACGCCATTTAGAGGGCGACACCAATGTGAAAAACACTAAAATTTACAGTCAATATAATTCTTTATCCAGTTAATCTTAAAATAAAATTATAGGGTAGGGGTGACACAAAACCAAAAATGTAAAATTGTAAGAGGGTGGAGGGTTGACACCCTTAGTTAACACACCGAGTATCACCCTAACTAGACTCGCCACTGACTAAATCAAATTATGTTAATGTATGCAAATAACCCAAAGTTACAGAATAAACTTTACATTTTAATGCACAAACCCACTTATAAAGAACTGTAAAAACATTACATGTCATGTAGGCCTACTGTACTGTAATATATAAATTTTGCCATGGAAGTGATAAAAAGTGAAAATTAATGACCAAGGACAGTCAGATTTACAAAAAGAAGATATTACTCATACAAAAGTGCATTTTGGAAATCTATTGAAACTGGCTGTAAAAAAACAAAATTTGACTTAGAACATTATACAATTTTCTTATCCTGATCTAGTTGATAGTATTTTGTTCTATCTCAAAAGTGAAAAATAATTATTTTGGGTTTCTATTGCTACATAAAGTCATAAAAATAGCATCACTGCACATTGTTTAATGTCCTTTCACATTTTATAAAAAAATAAATGAGTTTAAAATATTTTTAATAGGAAAATCATACCCCTCAAAACTACATTTTGGAGATAGAACAAGATAATACTAGGGGGACGAAAATTTCTTGTTTATCAGTCACTACAATGAATAAGTCATTGTAACTTTTGAGAATGTTTCTGGAAGTTTACTATGATAAAAATTAAATTAAGGTAAATCTAGTTCGGAATTCAATACAACCTATAAACGTTATAAATAAATAATGCCAAGATAGTAACCAACTCACATTAAAAGGTTTAACAATTTATTATTCCTGCACTAGTTTGTGGGAGCGAGGAGAGAGTTAGTTTTATAGACTTGAAGTAATAAAAAAATTCCTTCCTGAAACCTGGCCTTCTTTGAGACTGATGAGGTAGATCTCACCAGTTTCTGTCACTTCAGTTTATCAAGTGATAGTAAGGTCAGCACTATGCCTAGCCTTTCCTTAACTTGAGTTAAGTAAACATTCGGGTGGACTCAGAGACGACCTACAGACTTAAACCATGCTCCGAACCTGTGACATTTGGTATAAAATTTTCACTTGTTTTCGAAGGTATTTCTACACTATTACTAACGTCTTGTTTCGACATGCTTTGAAAATTGGCATATGATAAACATGATGGTTGCCAAATGTGATAATACACGTAAAGATTGACCATAAGTAAAATATAATCCTTTCAGAAAGCGCTAAATAAATAGGTCCTCCTAAATAAACAGTCAAAAAGTGTTGATTTTCCTTATGTATGATGGCAACAAACTCAACAAAAGAAAATGTATAGAATAAAAACCAATATAACGCACACTAAATGAAAATAATGTATATTATTGAACATTAAAGCGAAACCAATGTTGTTACATTTATTTATATCATACTATTGTCTATTAAAAGAAAATAACTTTTAAGCAGTAAGATCACATGCAAATAACGAAACAACAACTACGCCGAGATGAAATCAGTTACTTCCAATTGTTTTAAAAACGGATCAATCATTCCCGTGCAGGGTTCCCTCTACTTGATCTGTAATAGTTTTGAAATGAAGAATTCTTAGATTTTTGCTTTATCATTTCAAATTTTTCGGTCGAAGTTCATTAACAATTATTATTTTTTTATGTTCACGAATTAATTTGAAAATCAAATTACCTTCTGCGGCAATTAATAGAAAGTAGGATCAAAATTACTGATAGAAATACGATAATTAATATTTTCTCATTAGACGACAAGGAAGAATGTTGCTGATGTTGGTCGATAAGCATTGTTTCCGTTGTGTTTACGGGAAATACACGGAACTTTTTATTTTCATCTGCAATGAAGTATATATTACTAACACACACACACACACATATATATATATATATATATATATATATATATATATATATATATATATATATATATATATATGTTATATTTTGTCTAATTTTAAAACAAACAAAAACTACATTAAAATTTAAGATATATATGTCAAAAATATTTTTTTTGAAAACCTAATATTAAGTGCATATATATTCCCATGTTTAAAAGACAAGTCTTAGACATAATTTATTCGTAAAATAGATGTCTTGAGTAAAGTTTGACAACCGATAATCAAACACAAATTCCAAGTAAACTATGTTATACACTACATTTGAGATGATGATCGTCCTATTTTTATTATTACACCTTAGGTCAGCGTCGCCAAAAAAAAAACTATTATGATATTAACCAACGTAAACTCAGTGATTTCTGGTAAACAAAAGTGGGTTTTTGTTTCCCTGTGATCACGAATCATTCTGGTAATTGGCAAATTATAGTTTATTTTCGATTTGTAAAAATCCTTCAGTATTTGATATTTTATATCATATAACTATGAACTAGCATATCCTGGGAAATATACGCCTCTGTTTTATTTTCTTGAAAAACATCGGTTCTTCTTCCCTTAAACTTCTAAATTCTATAGACCTATTCAACTTAAAATTTCACCCTAACCTCTAATATTATAAAAGAATATACAAGAAAGTTGTGTGTAGCTCACTGCTGCCTTATTTTTAACACGTTTTTCTTAACTCAGCTTCGCGTTTGTTTGTTTGTTTGTTGTTAAAATTGACATCGAAAATTAGCCCACTTCTGATTGCTCTAGAGACCTGAAATTTGGCATGCATGCTACTTTCGCCTAACAATTTCAGATGCAATCATAAAAAATAGCAATTAGTGACCGTAATTAGCTTAATTTAATTACGCATCAAGGACCATAAAATTGAGGACATGATTTCTAAAGATACCGACAAGACTTGAGGCCTATTGACACAGTTACTTCGGCCCCAATCGATGTGAGCGCGCTGGCCGTGATCGTATAGTGGTTAGTACTTCGCGTTGTGGCCGCGACAACCCAGGTTCGAATCCTGGTCGCTCAAGATTTTTAGTCCGTGTATTTATAAACACTTTTTTAAAAACCACGTTTTTCATGTGTAGCAACGGACTAAAAAGGAGAAAATAAAATACTTAAAAAAACTTTTTAAAAAACCACGTTTTTTATGTGTAGCAACGGACTAAAAAGGAGAACGGACACGGTAACACATTGTTAACGGTGACACGGTTGGTACGCTGGGCATGCTAAAATACACATAAACACGTTTTTCCTTAACTCAGCTTCGCGTTTATTTGTTTGTTTATGGGAGATTTGATCACGCGATTCGTGAGTAGATCTCCACGCCAGCAACGTAAATTACACCCTTTCTCTGTTTAAAGCGTATCGGTCGCTCAAGATTTTTTTAGTCCGTGTATTTAAAAACACTTAGTCAAGTCATACTTAATCAAGTGATTAGATAAAGTAGAAAATAAACTATATAAAAAACTTTTTAAAAACCACGTTTTTAATGTGTAGCAACGGACTAAAAAGGAGAAAATAAAATACTTAAAAAAAAACTTTTAAAAAAACCACGTTTTTCTTGTGGACTAAAAAGTAGAAAATAACTATTTACATACATTTGATGACAAAAAACGTGGGTCGGGCAGATGGGTCGGGAAATTTGATGGTGAACGTCCCCACGTTTTTTTGTCATCAAATGTATGTAAATAGTTATTTTCTACTTTTTAGTCCACAAGAAAAACGTGGTTTTTTAAAAAGTTTTTTTTAAAGTATTTTATTACTGTTCATCATTGTTACCAGCTTACACAAATATATGTTAAACAAATTTTATGTTGTTTTTTTTTAAATTGAAAATTATCTCACTCTCATCTAAAAAATATTAAAGCTCCACGAAATATACTTTTTTTGTAAATGTAACCAATGGCAATAATTAGCTACTACTTTATACAAAGGTGCATGTTTATGAATAATGTTAAAAGTCAATTTACTTATATAAATACTTACAAAGTCCATTTTTACTTTCTTGTACACAGAGTATAGAGGAAGTATTGTAATTGTGCACAAAAATCACACGGAATTGTGAAAGTTTTCATCGTTTTTCATCTCAGTACTTCATCATATACGGAGCGCAAGGGACTTATTTTAATCGGGCAAAAATAAAAATAAATGCAGATTTAACAAAATTCCAGCGTAGTATTTGGAAAAAAACTGGGCTTTGCAATTCTGTCCGTATGTATCTGTGTGTGTATTTGTGAACACAATAACTTGAGTAACGTTACACCTAGGTTAACGACATTTCATATATAAGTATTATATCACATTTGTAGTTCTTTTTTAACTTTTCACCGATTTACGGTAACCGAAAGTGGAACTTATTTTAATTTTGGTTTTTCAAAAACCTATGACTTTACTACTATTTCATATAGACAAACAAAATTTCAAACATAAGTAAAATATCTAATCCTCTGTCTTATGTTAAATTTTGATTAATTTCTGTTGACCTGAAGTAGTGATATACGAAATTTCCAATTTCCAAAAAACAACTTCCAGTGCAATAATGTGATAGAAATTAAAGACAGAATAGAATCGCATATAGAAAAAAAATTAACACAAAGAGAACAAAGGACACATGAGTGGAGGATTAGTGCTGTAACAATTCAACTTACTCACCTTTGACGAAAAAAAGGAGAAGACCTAAAGTACTATGTACGAGCTTAAAAAGAACTTAAAATATGCCTGTATTAAGTCTGAAAAAGATCTTACACAAATGTATAAAATGTGGTCTATTGATACGTTACTTCATTTATCGGTATTTTTAAAATCAGAAGCAGAGTAAACTACCTTTTGTGTCATTGGAGAACACTCAAAAATTGGAATAAATAAAGTTATTGTATTTCCTGTTAAGATTTCCTGTTATTATAAAACCATCTTAAGTTGAAATTACCTTATGCATTCAATGTATACTTATGTCTCATTTCGTCCACCTAACCTAAGAGTTTTTCAAGTTTTTGGGTTTTGATAAACGGAAGTAAAATAAGTACCACTTTCGGTTACCGACGAATTCACCAAACCTTGGATAAAGAACTACAAATTCGATATTATGATTATTTATTTAATTTCATCAACATAACTTAAACTGAATTCAAGTTATTGTTTCCACAGATGACAAACACAAAGACATACGGAAAAATTGCAAAACTTAGTTTTTCGGACTCAGCGAAGTGTGAAACGTCAAGATTTGTCAAGATCTTGTTTTCGATTTTTTGAACGATTACAATACATCCTCGGTACTCTGAATACAAGAATGTAAAAATGTTTATGATTAAACTTACAATCCATGCAGTAATCACCGACTCTGTTAGGCATACATTCTTTACAAACTCCGGTGAACTGGCAGTCTTGGTATCTACACGTTATACTACATATGTGGTCACAGTGTATGCCATACCTTCTTGTCGTACATTCTAAAATTATATATTGCTTTTAGTTAACTAGAATCATATAGGATCATTAATACAAGAATCATTAATACAAGAATCATATATATATATATATATATATATATATATATATATATATATATATATATATATATATATATATATATATATATAATGTGACCTACTTAGGTCTTTTCTTTCTTTATATAATTTAGTTTATTAAGTTATGTAATCGACCATGAGAGTTGTACGGTCATCTGAAATCCTCGGTCACCTGAACTCCGTCACGTCATGTGATTGGATTTTAATTGGTTGTTCCGATCCTTAGCAGATCCTCGACCAATGGTCTTACGACATTAAAGTAACCTCCCTTGGTTTTGATCTTGTATAAACTCGTGCACGGCAAGTCTCCTGGCAGCTTGACCCTAGTTCTCGAGAGAAACAGTGTCGCCATTTAGAGTTGTTTAGTTTGTGGCGTTATATTTCATTTCCTTATTATAAGGTGTTTTGTGGCCATTTCAGTGTTTCTGTGATTTTGATATCTAGTTGTTAGTTTTATATAACTAACTTAGAGATATCTGTAAGTTAATTTTTTTGGTTTACCTTTGCTCTTAGTTTGTATTATACTTTGGTGTTGACTTAGTGTCATTTGTATATACTTGTACACAGATTAAATAGTAGTTGTCAGTTACGCCTAGTTTGAGTCACATCTCTGTCCATAACTACTATTAAACGAACCCGGGGTGTTCGCCTGATCTGCGGCTGTCAGATGGCGATCATTACAATATATATATATATATATATATATATATATATATATATATATATATATATATATATATATATATATATATATATATATATATATATATATGTATATATATGATTCTTGTATTGCTGCTTTGAGTTTGTAATAAATAAATTCACCTCACGAAATATTATATTATGTTACGTAGTTATTATCGTGCCAGTAAGGTAATTTGTGTTTAACACAAATAATTCGACATCGTCATTCAATAGCTTTTTAAAGATAAGTCAATTGCATATTTTTTCATGTTTACAGCATTCCTCCTCTACAGACAATGCAGAAATTGGCGTGGTATAATGTTTGAGCTCTCGGCTGCTAACCTAGCAGTTTTGAGTTTGGATCCCGACATAATACTGAGGATTACATACGTTTTTATCCCATGGATTTCTAAACAGATGAACTCTACTTCATCTACCATAATAAAGAACTTACATTGTTAACTAATAGTGACATTTAACATTGGTAATTTTATACATACATAACCTATCAACTAACTTGAAAAAGTAAAATTTAAACAATGTATTCAACAGTTTGGCTAGCAACTGAACAAAAATATAGAAAAACTAAAAAAAAATAATTCTTTAAAATAATAGCTTTTCTATATAGCCAATACAATGTTTTGTTACAAAAGTGTAACTAATATAAAACATTGAACTGTTGTTAGAAATTAAAAGAAGTTGTCAGCATTGCACCATTAATAATATTGATTTAAAAAAATTAAATCGGGTACTTTTTTCATTTTTATTAGTGTTTTCTTTTTAATGTTCTTATCAGACAAAAATGATTGACAAATATATAAAAAAAAGGTTTTAATAGCAAACTGTAAATAAAAATGACTTTTAAAACATGGATATCTTTAAATATAAAAAGAAGTTTGTTAATTAAGCGTATATAAATCAAATCAATTAATAAATTAATTAAAAATTTTCAAAGCCAAGAGAAATAAATTACCACCATATGCCTGAATTCCACACATTGGTAAAACATTGCTTGTGCTTAAAACGATTTTCATGATGAAATCATGTTTATCAAAGTTGAATTCGTGTATGAATGCTAAGTGATGTAAAACTCTGGAAAACACAAGCCTGTCTTCATCGTTGAACATTTCGACAAAAATATTATTCAGAGATGTATCCGAAGTTTCTACAAAATATAAAAATTATTATTCAGCGATGTATCCGAAATTTTAGAAAATATCAAATACTAAATAAAACATTTTCAGAAAGTAAAATTATTATTCGTCTTAATGATGTATTAATACACAATTTAATAAAACTAAATATCTCACTGACTTATTACAATTGTAAATCGCTTTTTTACTTTACAGTACTTAAAATACTTTAGTTAAAATTGGTCTCACACACTTTGTATTAAAAAGAAATAGCTGTACACATTTGAAATAGCTTAGCGACTAACTTAAATAATATCAATTTACTATGTCGCTTTCTCAGTCTCTTTCACACATTCAAATAAACACATATATATGTATGTATATGTATATGTACATACATGTATACACATATGTGTGTATAATTAGATATATAGTAGATGTATATATATATATATATATATATATATATATATATATATATATATATATATATATATATATATATATATATATATATATATAACAATTAAATACATTGCAATAAACTTAGCTTATGCTTATCTGTCTAATCTGCATATATTCAATTTAAATAATCTTAAAATATATACTTTCTTACCTTGTGTATGTATTACAATCTGATATACTTCACGCGGCCAATCAAATTTTGATTCCAAACTGATTTTTTTCCCAGGCTTTTTTATAATTAAACAATTTTCCTCGATATTTTCATGTACGTAATTTATGCTGTGACTGTGGTTGTCAAAGCTTATGGCAACATTTGCTTCTTTTATAAGATCTCTTCCTAATTGAAAATGGTAAGTATTTTAAATTATTAGAAGAAGCAATGTATCGGAATATGAAGATATTAACGACTAAAGCTTAAATATAAATTATCATATCAAAATACTAACCGCCATTTACTCGGAGTTTGCAAATGGAAGCATTTGAATTAAATATGATTTTAATTTCAGTTACTACTAATTTGCTTTTGCAAAGAATCTCGACATTATATGAATCGACCCTAAAGTGCGTTGACTCGGGACATTTGTTCTCATTTCCATTGAGGAATGCATGAAGAGTTGCTGCACTAATATTACTGTCTTTAAAAGAAAACATTAAATATTAATTTCAAAGTTATTGACATAGTTATAGATACAGATACAGAGAACAAAAATACTGATACAGTTAAATTATAGTTATAGTTACGGATAAAGCTACAGAACAAGATACATCTAGATACAGCTGTAGACAAACACATATACAGAAACACATGTAAATACAGCCACACACACACACATCCACATCCTCGTTCACGTTCAAGTACAGGTAAACGTACATGTACTTGTGCAAATACACATACACTTACACAAACACACACAAAAGATACAGTTCTAGAAAAAAATACAGAATACAAAATTATTACATATTTTGTTGTTTTCACATAGAGACAAATCTATCATTTACACCACCCACCTTTATGAAAAAAAGTTATTCTAACAGAAATAAAATAGGTCTCCGCCTTAAACTTGATGTGTACAAAATTTGTTGAATAGCAACTGCCGTTTTCGCGTAAATGTTGTGGGTATATTTCATTCGCCAAATACATAATATCTCCTGTTTTAATTAAAGAACGTTGATTAATGACATGAGTATGTTTTTTAAGAAGAATATATATATATATATATATATATATATATATATATATATATATATATATATATATATATATATATATATATATACATATATATATATATATCGAGATTTGATTATAGAATTGTAAACTGAATGTTATATTTCTTATTTCTTTTAGAATAGTGCATAAGTTTTAATTTATCACCAGTAAAAGTTAATTGAAATTAGTTGCCATTACTTACTGTAATAACAACTTGGTCCAAACCAACCTTCTATACACCCATTCTCAGCCATTGCATCTATCGATTGAAAGAGTATGTTAAGAAAGATGATATCGTGAGCAGTGTATATAAATTTTTTTTAACGATACTATGATCTATTAACTAGGACAGTAAAATTGAAATTAGTGAGCAAAATTAACATTTTATTTTCAATAAAATACATTATTTTACATTTTAATTACATTTTCTTTATTCATTGAAACCTTTTATTTCAAGCCATACTAGTGAACCACAAACGCAAAGTTTTATCAGTTGTTATATTAATCTTAAATAATAGTGTATTGAAATAAAAAGAGTTGTTATTTTACACAACCAAAACAAAAGATTTTGTATGAAAAAGGATAAGTTTTCAGAATATTTAAATTCTTGTTTTCTATTTAATTATGATGTTAAATTACCCAGTAATTGTATGTCTATGAATAGCCATGACTTCGCTACAAAATAGAGCGTATCTAAAGGAAATAATATTTACCTATGCATCTACCTGGTTGTGACCATTCTTCATTATCTTGGCATTTTATAATTGCATTCCCTTCAACTTTATATCCTCTTCTACATTTCAGATGACATGTGGTACCGTTGCAAAACCTCCATTTTCCATTTTCTATTGTTGTTTGTGGCGTTTTACATTTAGTTTCTTCGAATAAAATTTTAGAGTTAAAAAACAAAGAACAGTTTTTATTTTTATGTGGAATTGCCTATTTCTATAACGGAATATGCGATGCAGCATAATATATGATTTTAGGCTAACATAGATATTTGAGATTTACCCGGAAGTCATGCTTTTAGTACCTATTCCGCTATCTTAAAGTAAAATAGTAGATCATTGCTAATATTACCGATACTGAAAACACGAAATTAATTGAACACTATTCACAGAGGAGTATTTTAAATTCGCTAAGAACAGTGTATCATTATAGAGACGATTAAAATATTAAACGCTTATGTTAGACTCTATTTGTAACGCTACAAATAAATAAACAAAGCTATTTTTTTAAAATCAAGCTAAAATGACGTATGGCAGTTGAGTCAGTTGGCAGAGCGCAGTAGCAGCTTTTCAGGAAGTTTGGGTAATATGAACATGGGCTGTGGAGAAACTATTAATGGGAGCAGTAGAGAAGAGGCGTTTTCTGGGGAACATGATAAAAGTAGGTGTAGAGAAGAGACGTTCTCTGGAGAACATGACAAAAGTAGAAGTAGAGAAGAGACGTTCTTTGGGGAACATGACAAAAGTAGGAGTAGAGAAGAGGCGTGGAGTTATCAGGGGAACATGACAAAAATAGGAGTAGAGAAGAGAAGTTCTCTGTGGAACATGACAAACGTAGGATTAGAGAGAGGACGTGGAGTTCTCTTGGGATTATGTAAAAAGAAGGAGTACATAAGAGACGTGGAGTTCTCTAATAGACATCAATGTCGAGACGCAGAATGGCCACGACATCTCTATAAGTTATAGCGTATTAAGAAAAATTCATAAAAAAACGTTTTAATAACAAGCTTTTATGTAATAACGCACTAAAAAGTAGAAAATAAATTATAGGCTACTATTTAAATAACTATAAAGAAAAGCGTGGGTCACTTTAGTATCTATTGGATACCTTTACTAATGTTAAGGAAGACACCCACGCTTTTCTTTATAGTTATTTAAATAGTAGCCTATAATTTATTTTCTACTTTTTAGTGCGTTATTACATAAAAGCTTGTTATTAAAACGTTTTTTTATGAATTTTTTTCAGTACTTTACATGTTTTATTTACAATAGAGTTACATGACTAAAAACCATTGCGCGCCTACTGAACGTGATGGCGCAGATATTGAACGTACCGTGATGGCGCAGCTATTGAACCTGATGACGTGTGTGGTGTGGTAGGCTAGACATGCCTACTAATTCGGTCCAAATTTTAATTAATTCATACAAAATTAATTAGGCATCCAATTAAGTCAAATTTAGTTTCAGATTGCATTGTCTTCATGTCTTGACCCACGTGCCAAGTGTGAATCGTATCGGTCAAGTAGAAGTTTCCGAATTTTCACTCTTGCGTTTCGATCTAGACTGACGAACGACGACAGAGGAAGTGAGTTAAATAAAAGCTTGAAAAATAGCACTTACCTACGCATCGACCCGGAGATGTCCAATTTTCATTCTCTTGGCAATTGATAATTTCACTCCCTTCAAGTTTAAATCCACTTGTACAATTCAAATGACATTTGCTTTGGTTGCAAAGCGCCCATACACCATTTACTACTGTTTGTGGTGTTTTACAATCCAATTCTTGGAATTGAAATTTATAATTACAAAACAATAAAATAACAGTTTTAAAAAGGTAAATGGCTAATTCTATACTGGATTATAAGATGCAGCATAATTAATGGTGAGACGCTAAGAGATATATTTGAGATTTATTTTTCAGTACGGCAGTGATACCTTTTGTTAACAAATTTACTCTTTCTTTTTGTAATGTGCTGGATCGTTGATATTATTACCGATATTGGACACACCTAATTTATTTAACGATATTCACGCAACTTGAATATTAAAAATTCTTTGATGACATTATATTATTTTAAATTGTCAAAGACTAATGTAAAACAAGACGTTAAGTTAGAGTCATTTTCGGGCTACGTTCTTAGTAAAACTTTTAAAATAAATAAAACACCAATGCAAAATAAAGAAAAAAATAAACGCAAAGTATATACAGTTAATTTAGATATTTGGAAGAAGCCATAAATTGTTGAAGCTTTTCAAGTGGTTTCGTTAATAGAAACGTGGGACCTGGAGAAACTATCAAGGCATGTACAGAAGAATCTCGAAGTTTTCATGAGAATACATTAAGGAAGAAGTACAGACGAGATGCACAGTAGCCACGACATCAATACCAATTATAGCGTATTAAAGAAAATAAAATGATATTTACCTACACATCGACCCGGTATTGTCCATTGTCCATTTTCTTGGCAATCGATAGTTTTATTCCCTTCAACTTTATATCCTCTTCTACATTTCAAATTACCTGTGGTACTGCTGCTATATCTCCATTCACCATTAGCTACTAAGTTTACTGATTGACAACTATTTTCTTCGAATAAAATTTAAATTAGAATTATTAAACAACAAGTTTTTTAATAAGTAACTAACACGCGAAAGAACTGCTAAAACTCAAAAGTGTGACGTCACACCATCTGAAACCTCCCCCTCCTACCCCTACCCTCTCATCACACACCGTCATAAATTTACCGACCCCTTTTGCCCTCTAACGTAATTTATGGACGATTCCTTGCTTATAATAATATACTGGATCGTTGATAGTATTACCGATATTAGATATGCGGAATTTGTTGAACACTCTTCACACACTTGGAAGTTTGGCTGATGAAATTGTATTATAATCAAGTATCAGAGACAAATTTAGTGAGACATATTTTCACGCTACATTTTAAATTAAGAAACAATTTTTAAAAATAAAACTTATACACAATTAAAAAGAAATGCAGATGATATATAGACAATGGATATAGTTGAAATAGTGCAGAAAAATGTTGAAATGTTAAAAGGAATGTGGGCTATGGAGAATACATTACTGCAGATACGCATAGTTCTGGCTTCGATTAAATCTCAAGGAGTTCTAAACTTATACTTAAAAACAACAGATTTTTGTTTATAACTGAAACGTAAAATTTGAATCATTTGTATTAAATAATCTAATAATTACAAGTTTGATATCATTAAAATAATAAAACAAACTTAACTGTTCAATTACTAATAAATATAAACGATTTGGTTAAAAATAAATTCTGTTTGTCAACAGTTTCATTTCAGTTTTGTAATATATTTTAGTATGTTTTAAAAATGGAAAACAATAACATGTCAGTAATAGGCATTATATAATTATTTAAACGTGTTTACATAACACATAAAATACTATTATTTTAATTGATGGAAATGAATGTCGTCTTTACCAACACAATTTCCTGGTGTTGTCCATTGTCGATTTGCTAGACAAGTGATAGTTTTAATTCCTTCAACGTGGTATCCTTTGTGACACAACAAAGTACAGCTACTTTTATAAGACATCTCGCAATCATCCCACCTGCTGTTGACTACGTTAGGCGGTGTACTACATTTGACACCTGTAAAATACGAATGGCTGTAATCTACTTTAGGTGGTGTACTACATTTGACACATGTAAAATACGAATGGCTGTAATCTACTTTAGGCGGTGTACTACATTAGACACCTGTAAAATACGAATGGCTGTAATCTACTTTAGGTGGTGTACTACATTTGACACCTGTAAAATACGAATGGCTGTAATCTACTTTAGGGTGTATGCTACATTTGACACCTGTAAAATACGAATGGCTGTAATCTACTTTAGGTGATGTGCTATATTTGACACCTGTAAAATACGAATGGCTGTAATCTACTTTAGGTGGTATGCTACATTGACACCTGTAAAATACGAAAGGCTGTAAATATACCGACATAAAAAATAGAAGCTGACAATAAAGTAAATGCTGATAAGTAATTAGTTATATTTATTTAGCATATTGTTGTGTTAATCTAATTAAAATCAATGTAAACTCATAGCTATTTAAGTCCTTAATGTTGATTTTACGAAGCACAGCATTAGACTACACATTATTTTGATAACTTTATTTTTACTTTCTCGTATATACGAAGTATAGAGAAAGTCTTGTAATCGTGCAAAAAAAATCGAATTTTTTACAAATCTCGACGTTTTACACCTCACTGATACGGAAAAACATAATTTTGCAATCTTGTCCGTATGTCTGTGTGTCTGTCTGTCTATCTGTCTGTGTGTGTGTCCGTGTGTAAACACGATAACTTGAGTACCGTTACAGCTAGGTTGATGAAATTTCATATATATTTTATCAAAATCGTAGATCCGTATCAACTTTTGAGCGATTTCCGATAACCAGAAGTGGTACTTTTCCTACTTTGAATTTTTCAAAATTCCTATAACTTGAGTTCTATTTCAGATAGATAAATGAAATTTCAAATGTAAGTAAAAAATCTAATTTTCTACCTTCTGTTAAATTTTGAGTAATTTTCGTGGACCGGAAGTAGTAATTTACGCTACTTCCGATTTCTCAAAAAACTAATGTAAATTTTAAAAGTACTAATAATATTGCGCACTATTATTCGCTTTTTTATTTGGCGTTCACTTGGTGTGCAATTAATTTGTCTACGAGATTTTATTCATTTTTTTAAACTTTAAGAATTTAAAATGGATTAAAAATCATGTCTATAGGCCGAGTTCCCATCCCCTGTTTTTTTATATAAGAATATTCGAGAAAGTTTAGGGGAGATTACTCCCGGTTTATTTTCCATGATAACACACACTTATTATCTTCTTACATTATATGTATATGACGATTCCTTATAACTATCATTATCATGCTTTCCACACCCACAATACAAAGTGTTTTAAATTAATTTTTATCCAACTTTAAACATTGCGTAGTACCGGTGTAGTTAGAAATATCATAATTTTTCTCGAAGAAAATCCTATACATTATTATAAGGTATAATATTATTTTAGTCAGCAAAAACTAAATTTTATAAAGTGTTATAAATAAAAAGAAAATATACAAGGGAATTGAAATATATTGAGATGTAAACGTACTTTCCAAACATTGGATTCCCTCATAACCGGGCGCACAATTTAGGTTGATACAATCTCCAGTGCTTGGCACACATATTTCGCCCCTCCCGCAATTGCATCGTAGTTCACACTCCACACCGTAACTATTTACATCGCACAGCATTTCTGTTCAATATTTGTATTGAAATATTACTAAATTGGATTGAAAAGACGAATTTATTTAATTATTAGATTCTATGATATCTCAAGATTATTTCGATATTTGATATTTCATAAAAAGATATATGTATTTTACTCTTTGATTCGTTGGTATTAAAAGAATAATGAAGTTTAAGTTAGAATAGTTTATAAAAATGTATTTTAAGCCTATATTAGTCGGTTCGAACCACAATAAAAACACAATTTTAACCCTGTTAGCTGAAACGAAATTTGTATTTTAAAATAACATTGATTTTTACTAAACTAATTAAATTTACTTTTTAAAAAGGATTTTTTCCCCCAAGTAATCAGGTGAACAAATAAATTAATTTTATTTGTCACCGTTGTGTTCAGAAGGTGTTGCCCACCGGACTATAATGTTGTCGTCCGGTTGCTTAGTCGCCGGCCGAATACGTTGCTGACACTGGCTCGGGCACTAGCCAATAAGCCGTCGTTATCAAGGTTATTTAATGATTCTACCTTAGCCAGCTACAATAAAATAATCAACGAGACAGAAGACCTTCTTAGTTTATGTTTTTTATTAATTCACTAAATGCTTGTTCCGCTGAGCGAGGCTTCCCTTAAATCGATATTGTCGGGATCGCTAGTACGAGAAAGCGAGACTATCTAGCCTGCCTGTATTTATACCCATGCCCTAGCCTCCCCCCCCCCTAGCTATTCCCACGGGACAATGCGCTCAAAACTTGTGAACCAACAAATTATCCCCCCTGATGCTAACAACTCTGGCTACTGGTCAGTATAAAGACTACTATTGTCCTGTCAGAGCGTCAGTCTCTTTAAACACGTCACCTGCTGTCTATCCCTACGGTGTACCCTGTAATTATCTAGTGAACTAATACTCATGAGATTCTGACCCAACAGATGGCAACACTATTTCTATTCCATTTTAGTATCTGCTAAAAGTAAATACGAAATTTAGAACATTACGATTATAGAAACCTAAACAGTTTTCCTGTATTATCAATAATTTTTCATTAAAGTAAAATATGTAACCCAATTTGAAGCTTATTTAAATTGTATGTTTACATGTATAGTGTTTTATAAAGTTTTAAACTGTGATGAAAACATGTTTTAATACCTCCATAAATCTCCACTTCACATAGTGTCAATGGGCTTTTAAAAGCGGAAATGGTGACTTGATCAACCATGGAACCGATGTTACTGATGTCATACGTTACGACGTTGTCATTTACCTCATTGTTTTGGTAGAAGTAAGTGGCAAGATTTTGTGTCGTATCGTATCCTTTTACGGTAAAGTTTTTCAGATGCTCAGGCATCGAATCTGAAATAGAATATCTGAGAAGGAATCGTATAAGGGCAACGCTCCACGTCAAGATATATTTTTTATACCTGAACTCCTTTAATTAAAATGTTTGTATTCTTGTTTTAACTAATATAAGACAACGTTAATTCGTTTTATTTTCACTTTCGTACACAATTTACCCTTCAAAATACCTATCCAAACCATTTGTTCTTAGTTCGCAAGTTATTAACCAAAGCTCAAACAAGAACATGCATTGAACACTGTCTATCCCATTAGTATTTGAAAATTATACTTTTAATGCTAAATCAAGTTACGGGGATAAAATAAAGCCTAGAGTACGTTATAAAAACTGATATGTAAGGATACACACTGTTTTTACCGTAAATCCATATAAAATTAAAGATAAACTCATATTCAAATAGTACGCGTTTTCTTTCGGGGGGTTGAACTAAATTGTTCGGGAGACGGACACTGGCAAAAGTATATGTTTAATATTAAATTTCTTTCTGTAGGCGGTAGACTTTCTTCGTTAGAGAGAGAAAGAGAGATAGAGAGAGGGAGGGAAGAAGAAAGAGAGCAAATGTGAGTAATATTTCTCTAACTTGTGTTGACAATGACAAATCTGCGAAAGATAGTTTTGTTTCGAAGAGTGAGTTGCCAATGCTGCATCCCGCTGCAAGCCGTTTGACTGCACGAGGAAAGTAAGGTATCAAGGCTACCGTCAACAGCTTGTTCTGTATTTATCGAGTGACATGTCGGTAATTGGGGGGTCAATCCTTTCAAAGCGAGATTGCGACCTATGGAGTATATTATGAACTAAATTAAATCACATGGGATAGGTTAAAAAAGAAAGTAACAAGTAAGGAGATTTAACATTGAAACAAAAGAGGAAGGTATGGCTAAACAAAACAAAATTTGTAACAAGGAGTAGGCCTATCCGTATAAGTGAGCTCAACGTTTAATTTATGTCATAATTTATCTTATAATAAACAAAGATAGAGTTTTGTAGTACTGCAAAAAATTGAAATCGAAACAGGACAGAAAAACAGGCAAACCACATACCCCTCACCATATACTTCGCCCTAAACAGTGCCCCATGCCAAAAAACACACCGAATACCACACATTATAACAAACACCAACGAACCACATGTCAACTTCTTAAACAGTAAACCCACACACCTCGGCCCACAACACCCACCCTCCCAGTTAATAAACCAAGATAAAACTAAATTTGTTTGTAAGAAAAGTATTCTTTAATGTGTTACCATTGAAAAGACAAGAAATGGGCTATTTTTAGTGGCAGAAATATTACTTTAAGTAATATTCTTTTCTTTTTTTTTTCAAAATTAGATGCAGAAATAATTTGATTTGCGAACATTTTATTGTAATGCAAGCGAAGTTTTTTTTTTTGTAATGAAAAATAAACACATTTTACGGAAAATATGTCTCACATGGTACTAGTATATTGTTATCTTTATGTCAAGCGTTCACTAACCTTTACAACCAGGTTAAACTATTTAGATGTTTCATACGTCTTTAATCGTCTCTACTCCACTATAGGTCACTGTACTCAATCTACTACGTTAAACTCCCTTTCGCTCTTTTCAATTTATTTCTACTAGTTTGGACTAAGTGAATCAAGAGGTGTACCTATGCAATTTTACCTTCCTAACTGAAACCGTAGTAAAGTTGTCGTGTTCCCATTAAAATACAGAACTGTTGCCACAAAGACATTGTCCTGTTTATCAGCGCGAGTAATTTTGACAAGACTATGTGGATTTTTATGGGATACATGAAACTTGTAAAATTGTAAATACTTTTAATTTTAGTCTTGTGCTACTGATGTATATACAGGCTTTTCGTTTAGTTTCCAGTCACGAAGTGGTGTAGTGCAAAAACTGGATCCTTTTAAAAAGATCTCACTCCTATCCATTGACAGATCTTTTACCTCTCCCCCCCCTCCCCCCACTCATTGTCAAATTTAAACATTTTTTTTGTATATATAATATATTTAGACGGTAATTTTTTTATTGTGCCGGAAAGCGAAGTAGTTATAGTAGTTTGGTGACTTGAAAGAATTTAAAGCACAAATCTGAGACCTAAATGTGAAGCCCGTCCACCTAACTTAAGTGGATTTTCAGAAACTGGAAGAGAAGTAACTGCCTGTTCCAGTTACGAATATCACTCAAACGTAAATAGAAAACTACATATGATAAAATACTTATAAATGAAAATGCATTCAAGTCACGTCTTGGCTTTCCAGCTGTATATATACATGCTAGCCGTCGGTACCCGTTACACGCGAATTATAGGCATATATATTTTAATGCTATATTTGTTTGAGAAAAATATTTTATGAAATAGTTTTTGGTCACAGCGCAATGTGCTTTACTACACGTTGAATGATATTATTAACAAAGCAAAGAAATAACTAAATAGCTAAAAATCCCACACATTAAAAATAGGCTACCAATAAGTGTTTGAAACACCAAATTATATACATTATTAGTCAACAAAACAACATTATAAATGAATACACTGATGAAGAGACTTAAATGATTCCGTTAAAATTCCGTCTGTTCAGTGGTATTTATGTAGTTTTTTAAAGTAAGTTGCATTTATTTTGGACAAGAAAATTGTATACATTGCATAGCGTACGTCTTGATAAGTATATCTAAATAAAATTTGAATGAAATCGTTCATTTATTCATATTCTAAAATTGGTCAATGATGCCATTAGTTTTTTGTACTTTACGTAGATTAAAGATGTGACGTAAGACGTCATTGTTTATGCGTTTTCGGCACAACCATAAACACTTTTCCGGATGCATGAATAAACATGTGTTTGTACATCCGAATATGCTTCTTTTTTTATTTTGCTTCTTTAAATAAAATTTAGTTGATACCTTTAAAACATCCAACATATTATTTAAAAAAAAAAGTCCATATATTTAATTTCTGCATATAGCTAAACATACTCATCAATTAGTCTCGAATATGTTGCGGACAGAGAGAGAGAGAGAGAGAGAGAGAGAGAGAGAGAGAGAGAAAGAGAGAAGTGCGCACATTGACAATATGTATTAGGATATACATACGTATCTATCTATCTATCTATCTATCTATCTATCTATCTATCTATCTATCTATCTATCTATCTATCTATCTATCTATCTATCTATCTATCTATCTATCTATCTATCTATCTATATATATATATATATATATATATATATATATATATATATATATAATATATATAAATATATATATATATATATATATATATATATATATATATATATATATATATATATATATATATATATATATATATATATATATATATATAAATATATATATATATATATATATATTATATATATATTTATATATATATATATATATATATATATATATATATATATATATATATATATATATATATATATATATATATATAACATAAATATGTAAATATAAGCTTCGTTAGTCTCACCTCCAGATATTTTTATTTCACAAACTTGCGTCTTTTGCTTGAAACTAATGGTGACACTGTTGGAGAGGCTGCTGAGTTGGAAGTAGTAGTCGAAGGTACAAAAATTATCGACACTGTGGGTTAGGTACCTTTGCTCAACTACTCCTTCACTATTTCTAAACACCAGCGTGCCCGCATCCGTAAGTTCTGTCATTTGTAAAGGGCGACAATCACTGAAATTGCATGTTCTAAACAAGTACAGGGAATTCAAAACGCATGAGTAGGACTAGATCCGTACACGTGTACATTAAACATGTATCAGTGGCGTCGCAAGGTTGGCTGTCATTCGGTGCGGCACTTCATGATGTTAACCAACCCCCCGCCTCCAAAGAAAAAAAACCAATGTGTGTCACTCCCACCCCCTTGTAATAATTGTCGATGTGTACTTTAAAGACTATTTTACTTTAATTATCCATTAATTGAACTGGTAAAAAAACATATTTCTTCTGTAGTTTTTGCTATTTTTTGCCTGGGTGTCACCCCCCCCCTTAAATGGTGTCATCCGGTGCGGCCCGCATGCCGCCCTCGCTAAGCCTCTGACGTTGACACACGTGCACATATCTGTAGTGTAGAATGTATGTAATTTTAGCTTTAGCTTAACATATTTTAAGTTATGGAAATAAATTATTGTTTTAAATGATTTCAAAACGTTTAATACCATACTGATGAGAGATTTTTATCCAATACAAGCTATGGTGTAATTTCCATGATACAGTAACACTCTCAGTTTCCACGCAGGTGGTGTCGCTTTGGTCAGTAAGCGCAATCCTATCTGGACCAACAAATTCTGCTTCTGAAACCAAATTAACTAGAACAAAAACATCATTTTATTTGTATTCGTAATCTTCAATTTTGTTTTTTGTAAATTATTATTTAATGAAGTTCTAACCGGGTTTAAAAGAAAATTCTGCTTCAAAACCAAATTAACTAAATAAAACCATTTTATATTTAGCGCGACTTTCATAGAGTGCTGTGAATGATGTATAATTTAATAAAGTCCTATTTGGTTAAGAAAGCTGCTTCTAAAAGCAATATATCTAGTTAAAAAACACTATTTAATTTGTTAGTCTATTTTCTTTAATGTATTTGTGATGGATGGTTTTTTTTTTAAATTTAAGCTAGACAATAATTATAGACCTTTTTTTAAATTTTATACTTGTTTGACAAAGTATTTTATAAAACATTTATTGGTCAAAACGCTATGTGCTTTACTGCACGTTGAACGATAAAGTGATAAAAAATAACTAAATGGTAAAAATCCGACACTTTATAAAATATTATAGGCTATAATACCTATTACGAAAATTAAAACCAAGATATATACTTTATTAGTGAACACAATTCATATTTTATGCCATTACCGATTAAGTGACTTAATTGATTCCGTTAAAAAACCTGGCTATACAATGGTATCTTTGTTTTCTTTTAAATTATTTTTTCTTTTTATTATTTTTAGCAGAGAAAATTGTATACCTTTTAAAGCGAAAGTCTTGATAAGTAGATCTATAAATATCTACTACATTTTGAATGAAATAGTTCATCTTTTCATATTCTTAACATGGGAGATGGGGATAGCTAATTTATTTAATGATGACGTCATTACTATTGTGTACCATTATCTCAATTTGAATGTTAATTATATTTTAATCCCACAATCATTGTCGCCTATAGTATTATGTACTTTCCGTACTTTAAATGTTTTAGTAACTTTGTTTCATGATATTTTACTGTTCCATCTGATGCCATTGTTTCTGCAAGTGTTCTTTTTTTTCGATTTATATTTTCTCTAGCCCGTTCTTGTTCCATTTATATACATTTTTCCAATTGCATAACAAAAGATGTGTTTCAAAATTCGATTAAGTTTTTTTTAAATAACCCGTCTTTAGTAAATTTTAGTTTATACATTTAATACATCCAAAATATTACTTTCAATAAAAATCCGTATCTGGGAAAACTTAAAATATTTCTGAAGATGAAGATCTCATAGCCTCGGAAAATATGTGACGGACAAAGAGAGAGAGAGAGAGAGATAGAGAGAGAGAGAAAGAGTGAGAGAGAGAGAGAGAAAGAGAGAGAGAGCGTGAGAGAAGTATTAGATTTCTCACCGAACTGACAACCTCTACCAAACCAACCATCAGTGCAGACTCCCATATTGCATACGCCACACAAACTAGGTGGACAGTTACACCTTAGGTGGCAGAAGTGTCCAAACCAATTTTCATCACACGCTGCTGAGAAAAATATCTCTGAACTTAATCAATTGAAATTATTTATTTTTAATAATTAATTTTTATTGTTTTTATTTTTAATAATAATTAAATTTATTTGTAATTATTAATTTAATTAATTTATTTGTAATAATTAATTAATATGGTGTAACTGTATTAATTGTTCAATGAGGTAAAATTTATAATTATTAAAAAAATACAATTATTATAAAATTTAAAAAATGCGCTTTCAACAACAATCAGGTTAAGCCTTTTTTTTAACTTTCTCGTATATACGAAGTATAGAGAAAGTCTTGTTATCGGAAAAAAATCGATATTTCTACAAATCTCGACGTTTTACACCTCACTGATACGGAAAAACATAATTTTGCAATCTTGTCCGTATGTCTGTGTGTGTGTGTCTGTGTGTCTGTGTGTGTGTGTAAACACGATAATTTGAGTACCGTTACAGCTAGGTTGATGAAATTTAATATATAAGTATTTTATCAAAATTGTAGATCTGTTTCAACTTTTGAGCGATTTCCGATAACCGGAAGTGGTACTTTTTCTACTTTGAATTTTTCAAAAGCCTATAACTTGAGTACTATTTCAAATAGATAAATGAAATTTCACAAGCAAGTAAAAGATCTAATTCTCTACCTTCTGTTAAATTTTGAGTAATTTACTTTGACCGGAAGTAGTAATTTACACTCTTTCCGATTCCTCAAAAAATAAACCGGGAGTGATCTCCCCTAAACTTTCTCGAATATTCTTATATAAAACAACAGGGGATGGGAACTCGGGCTATAGACATGATTTTTAATCCATTTTAAATACTTAAAGTTTTAAAAATAGAATAAAATCTAGTAGACAAATTAATTGCACACCAAGTTAATGCCCAATAAAAAAGTGCATAATAGTGCGCAATATTATTAGTACTTTTAAAATTTACATTAGTTTTTTGAGAAATCGGAAGTAGCGTAAATTACTACTTCCGGTCAACGAAAATTACTCAAAATTTAACAGAAGGTAGAGAATTAGATCTTTTACTTACATTTGAAATTTCATTTATCTATCTGAATTAGTACTCAAGTTATAGGCTTTTGAAAAATTCAAAGTAGAAAAAGTACCACTTCCGGTTGTCGGAAATCGCTCAAAAGTTGATACGGATCTACGATTTTGATATAATACTTATATATGAAATTTCATCAACCTAGCTGTAACGGTACTCAAGTTATCGTGTTTACACACGGACAGACAGACACACAGACACACACACACAGACATACGGACAAGATTGCAAAATTATGTTTTTCCGTATCAGTGAGGTGTAAAACGTCGAGATTTGTAAAAATCTCGATTTTTTTTGTTTGCACGATTACAATACTTTCTCTATACTTCGTATATACGAGAAAGTAAAAAAGCATGTGAAATTATAAAGTACTAATAATATTCCACACTATTATACACATCTTTATTCGACGTTCGCTTGGTGCGCAATTCTTTTTTCTATGAGATTCTATTCTATCTTAAAAAGGTTAAGTATTTAAAATGGATTAAAAATCATGTCTAGAAGTCTATATCCCGAGTTGCCGTCCCCCGTAGTGTTATATTAGAATATTCGATAAAGTTTAAAGGAGATCACTCCCGGTTTTTACATGTATGTTATTACCTTTATATTACGCACCCTTAAAAAGTAATTGTGAATTGCAAACGAATGTTTGTAAATAAATTTCCCTTAAAAAAGTCTTACTTAAAAGAAAAAAAACATAATTCATTTTCAGAATAATGTCTTGTTTTCTGCAATTAATATATATAAGCGTATAAAACTAACTTTTATAAAAACACAGTTTGTAAGTAGCAATATAACGGAACAAAACGAACAAATTAGTGCAATTTACCAGATGCAACGTCAAATGCTATTAACATCAGATTCATGAGCATGAGTTTAACGTGCTTTGCTAAACTGTCAAGCATCTAAACGGAGAGAAACTTTTTTTAATCTATCTACAATATATATATATATATATATATATATATATATATATATATATATATATATATATATATATATGAAGAGTTGATTTTCAAAACGCGATAAGCGCCATTTTTAAAAAAAATGAGCTAACGTGCCCATATTGTAAAGCTACTCAGTTACTATTAGGAAAACTTAATTTTGATCTTCACGGCGCAAAATCTTCAGTTTATTTCTATTTTTTAAAAAAAAAACGTTTGGTTTCAAAACGCGGCATTGTCGATTTTATTTAGCGTCAAAATGCGGTATCGATTCGGACCAATCCGTGTAAATAGGACTTCGACGGTCTCGACGAACGTGTTGTGCTGACATTTAAGTCCAGAAAAAGAAAGAGGTCATGCACAGAAAGAGAAAAAGAAAAGATCTTTCGTCATTCAGGAGGAGGAAAGATCCCGTCCATTGCGTGTAATCATATTAAAGGATTCTGCAAGGTAGGTTGTAGATAAAACTGTAACTTACCTAACACTAAGTTTACTTTTTTTAACACGAGCCTAGCTAGGGCTAGCCCATTGCCTTGCTTATTGCTAGACTAGACAAACGAGGACATACAAACTAGATGATAAATCGAAGTTTAGATATAATATTGACTAGAATTGTTAAAACTAGATCTAGAATGTAGTAGAGTAGATAATCTAGACTAGATCTAGAATCTCTCCCTACTTTTGGAATGTTAAGCTAGAGCTGGCAGTAGCCTAGACCTACTGGTATTCATACATTTACATTCAAGACTTCACTCACAAAATAAAAAAAAAACAAGCTAAATTCTAGTAATACTAGCAGTATAATTTTTAATATTAAATTAAATCTTACATTGTTATTGTAGCAAAACTTACATTTGTATTATTTATTTCAGGCTCGAGATATAACACCTGATGACCTGGTGAAATGCCATGCAGAGTTTTACAGCAAACTGGACAAAGTGTCACAAGATGCTGCTATAGTAGCTATGCTTGATGTGGACACCACGAAAAGAGTCAGAGTGAATGATCAGAGGAAAAACACAAGAACCATGACGACCAAATACTTTCTTTGTAGTAATGGAAACAGGCTGCAAGTTTGCCAGTCCTCTTTTTGTTCAGCATTGTGTAAGTAAATAGCTTTACCTTCAGTGAGTTGGCTTGTTAGCTATATTGGATGTGCTCGTACTGCAGTTAATGTCAATAAAAAAGTGACTATTGTCCAGAGGTTTACCTGATTATTGAAGCTCTCTTCTTTCAATCTTACAGTGAAATTATCTTAATAATACATGGTTAATATATCCCCTTTTTAAGTGCTGATTTTATTTTTATATCGTGCAAAAACAAAAGACGCGCTTCTTTACTAAAACTAAAATTAATTATATTTTTTTAATTTATATTTTCAGCCATTAATCGTGACAGAGTATTAAGAATAGCCAAACATAGGTTTGAGCATGGCACCACAAGACCGGAGAAAAGAGGAGGAAATCGAAAACAGGGACTTTTCGCTGAAAAGAGAGAGGCTGTTAAGAACCACATCCAATCCTTTACTTGCAGAGCCAGCCATTATGGCAGAAAGGGTGCGCCAGGCCGAAAATATTTGCCCTCTGAAATGAATGTAAAGCGCATGAACCAACTCTTTCTGGAGCAAAATGGCAGAACTGTTGCTGTAAATGTGAGCTACCACTATTATTATGGAGTTTTCATGAGTCACTTCAATTTGGCCTTTGGATATCCTGCTACAGACACCTGCTCAACATGCCAGACATTCAAAATGGCAATGAAAAATCTTAATTTACGAGATAATGAAAAACAAGTCAAGACTGCTCTCTTCATTCTGCACAGGAGAAAGGCAAGAAAATTTTATAGTCTCCTTAATGAAGTCAAACCCAATGAAATGACCATCTGTTTTGATATGATGGAGAACCTTGTTCTTCCAAAATTGTCTATAGGAGAGGCCTACTATTCCAGGCAACTTTAGTTTTATGTGCTAGGCTTTGTTGTACATAGGGGAAATGAGTCCCAATCTATAAATGATATTTTTTTTCTTCACATGGTTGGAAAATGAAAATGGCAAAGATTCTAACATGGTGTGCTCAGCTTTGCAGCACCTATTAAAGCACAAGTTAAAAGAAGAATGTACCAATGTCTCTGCACTTAGATTGTTCTCAGATTCTTGCTATGGACAGAACAAAAACATAAACATAGCAGCCATGCCTCTAGCTTTAAGGAAACAACATTTTGGAGGGCTACACATTTCGCACACCTTTCCAGAGCGTGGCCACTCATATTTGCCAGCAGATCGTGTCTTTGGTCGGGTTCAGCTGGATTTAAAAAAAAAGGGAACAAATTCTTGAGCCCATCGAATATCGGACATACTTAGACGCCATGGCAATGTTTTGATCTATGGCCAAGACTGGATAGCTCTTGACTTTAAGTCAGAAGTTAAATTATTTGTCAGGAGTGTCAAAAGTTTCAAAATGAGTAAAGCCAAACGATTGTTTTTCACCTCAGACAAACTGGAGGTAGCAGCCAACAGCTATCACGCTGAAACAATTTTGCATCGTCTTCTCAAAAAAGGGAAAAACTGGAAGTCATTCAACCCAAAGGAGCTTAGAAAAAAGAACTGTGTAAAGGTGGCTAAAAAGAAAGATGTTCTTCGTCTCCTTGAAGCCGTAGGAGTGGAGGAGCGAATAAAGATTTCTTATGAGGCACTGCTATGTGATGATTCTGAGGATGCGGCTCAATCTGAGTCTGATGTAGATAGTGCATAGTTTGTGTGGATTATTTTTTTTTCTTGCTTCACTCTGTTTATTTTACACTCATTTTTGTTTTCAAACCTTTTTTTTTTTTCATTTCATACTATTTCTTTTACATTTTATGATTGTTGTATAAACTAATAAACTTTTTTTCTTCTATTAAAACTATTTTATGTTGACTTTTTTATTTCTTTAGACTTTGTTAACACAGTTCAACAGTAGAAAAGACAAGCTGAACCCCATTTAAATTAAAGTCTCTTGTTAGAGACTTGCATCATTTTGAAAATTGTTCAAATAACTGAAATTACTCACTAAAAACACTTTAAAGTAACAGAAAAACATGGTACAATTGTAGTAAGATGGTAACACTGGGAATATAAGTGGGTTTTAATAAAATAATAAACTAAAATATTGGACATTAGATGTATTATCAGAAAAAAATGGATATACAGCGTTTTGTTGCTTAACAAAAGCTGGATATACCTCATTTTGCAACGAAACGCAAATTTTGGGACCAAAAAAAGCATCTTTTTATGCAGGTACATTTCAAAAACCATTCTAGTCCTATTTATATGAGGGTTATGAACCTAAATTGACAAACAGTTTTAGCATATTGAACAATGGCTTCGTGTAGGAGAAAAGTGCGATTTTCTCGAAACCCAAATTTTGGATATATTGCATTTTGAAAATCAACTCTTCATATATATATATATATATATATATATATATATATATATATATATATATATATATATATATATATATATATATATAAATATATATATATATATATATATATATATATATATATATATATATATATATATATATATATATATATATATATATATATATACACAAAATACGAACAAAGGATACTCATTGCTGGCCTGCTCGTGTTTTTAAAAAAAATGTTTTTTTTTTTCAATTAATACAAATTACAACATCATTTCATGTGTGTAAATGCATTAGTGTGTTTTGTGGAAATAAATTTTATTTTATCTCTGCTATAAGATGTTGATCTCTAGTCGGTCGAAAGAATATAAATCATGAAAAATGTTTCTTTTTATGTTTTTTTTTTGTATTTATATTATTAATTTTAAATAAATTTCCTTTTTGTACAATGTCATTCTTTAGTAAATATTTTATTAAAAAAATAATAATTAAGAGAAGTAATTGCTTTTTAATTTATTTAGTACAAATCTATTTTTAAAAAGCTTATGAGTACCTCTATTTGACTATTTAAAAAGGCTTTCACAGTGGTTTATAAACAAAGAGAAAAAGAATAATTATACAAGAGCGGGGGTGGTGTCTTTATAATAAAGATTATCCAACCGCAGCTACGGTAATCTTTTTTACAAAACAACCACCAAATAAAAATGAATGAATTTTTTTTTAAAAAACTATAAAAAAAACTATTATGGTCGGCAGTGGGCCCCTTAATGTCGTGCCCCCCCCCGCATAGCGGGGTCTGGTGGCAATGTAGTTCCGCCTCCTTTGGTGTAGTTCCGCCTCCTTTGGTACCGGATTTGGTTGCGAAAGTCTCTAAAAGGACACCAGAATTCGCTGCCCTATCACCTTACTGAATTCATTCTTTACTAATTGGCTTACTGTCCCCATCTAACGAGCCTAATCAGCCCGGGGAACTCAAGCATTCAAGCTAATAGCAATGCTATCTTCTCTTTACTAGATAGCTGGCTGTCCCCAGCTAACGAGCCTTATTAGCCCGGAGACAAAATTCAAGCAGTCAAGCTAATAGCAATGCTATCTTTCACTGACTTGACCCGTACCATCAAAACGAAGATATCGCTTTTATTTATAGTTAAAAAAAAAACAATAGCACATTATTATAAATAAGGCCAATATTTGTTTTGATTTAACTTTCACATTACATTTTTAAAAAACCAACTTGAACAATTGTGTTAATTACTAACCATGTACTAAAACATAAGTTAATAGGTAAATATTTTATCTCTGCTAGATCTACATAGATTGAACAGTTTCTTCCGGATTCAGTAAGGCGTATTACATTTTTTAGCTTCACAAAAGCATGTTTAAACATAGTGCTTTTTGGGCATAATTATACTGCGCTGTAAGTGGTGCGCAAAAAGATTACGATTTTAATATATATATATATATATATATATATATATATATATATATATATATATATATATATATATATGTGTGTGTGTGTGTGTATGTGTGTAATATATATATATATATATATATATATATATATATATATATATATATATATATATACTGGAAAACGTAGCTGAACCCATCAAATACGTGAACGTTGTTGGGAAACGAACCAGAGAGATACCACAAGTTGGTCAATTAGTTCAACAAACCTGAGACATACCACAAGTTGGTCAATAAGTTCAACAAGCCGGAGAGTTACCACAAGCTGGTCATTTAGCTCAACAAACCAGAGAGATACCACAAGCTGGTCATTTAGTTCAACAAACCAGAGAGATACCACAAGCTGGTCATTTAGCTCAACAAACCAGAGAGATACCACAAGCTGGTCATTTAGTTCAACAAACCAGAGAGATACCAAAAGCTGGTAAATAAGTTCAACAAACCAGAGAGATACCACAAGCTGGTCATTTAGCTCAACAAACCAGAGAGATACCACAAGCTGGTAAATAAGTTCAACAAACCAGAGAGATACCACAAGCTGGTCAATAAGTTCAACAAACCAGAGAGATACCACAAGCTGGTCAATAAGTTCAACAAAAGCTCAACAAACCAGAGAGATACCACAAGCTGGTCATTTAGCTCAACAAACCAGAGAGATACCACAAGCTGGTCAATTGGTTGCAGCTATTTGGTTCATGTTTTACTAGGTAGCCGTGCAATATCATTGTAATTATAACTTGACTTATATCTCTGTATCCAATGTTGCGCAAAGTGTTGCTGCTACACTTTTCCGACTGAATCTGCTGTGTGCAGCTTTCTTTAGTTCAGCCCAAGTGAGTCCTGCAGCCCTTGTTTATACTTCCACAGACTATTTTCTTGACTGTTTAGTTAAGTCCAGTAGTCTGATCTCCCGAGGTTTCATCAATTAACATCAGCTGTATCAACTATCTTGTATACATAGCCCTTATTTCTCTACAGATTCTTTATTAAATGAATTAAATAATCCTCTTTAGACCAAACAATCCATTGGACAGACGAAGTAGAGTTCATATGAAACCTTCACATCGGCATATGAAGGGAAGGTGTAGTCAGCACCTTGTCAAGCCTTTACACTTACCCTAACTTACCATCCGAGCAAAGTGGACACAGGGGCGTTCTACTGTTTTGGACCCAGATTCAAACTCGAGACTTTCTGGTTGTAAACCTAACGCCATGCCGTTTTGTCAATTTCATTGAAGATACACCGTATTTTATCTTCTTTGGGTTCTCCAAAGTTTTTGTTAGTCAAGTCCAATTCTCTCGTTTCTTTTGTCTTAAAATTATTTTAACAAA
>NW_026732256.1:1117500-1160000 GCF_028476545.2 Physella acuta
ACACATACACATATATATATATATATATATATATATATATATATATATATATATATATATATATATATATATATATATATATTATATTTTGTCTAATTTTAAATATAAAGATATATATTAAAATTTAATATATATATTTCAAATTTTTTTTTTTTTTGAAAACCGAATATTAAGTGCATATTAATTTCCATGTTTAAAACAAAGGTCTAAGACATAATTTATTCGTAAAATAGATGTCTTGAGTAAAGTTTGACAACCGATAATCAAACACAACTTCCAAGTAAACTATGTTATACACTACATTTGAGATGATGATCGTCCTATTATTATTATTACACCTTAGTTCAGCGTCGCCAAAAAAAAAAAACTATTATGATATTAACTAACGTAAACTCGGTGATTTCTGGTAAACAAAAGTGGGTTTTTGTTTCCATTTCCCTGTGAACACGAATCATTCTGGTAATTGGCAAATTATAGTTTATTTTCGATTTCTAAAAATCCTTCAGTATTTGATATTTTATATCATATAACTATGAACTAGCATATCCTGGGAAATATACGCCTCTTTTTTTTCTTGAAAAACATAGGTTCTTCTTCCCTTAAACTTCTAAATTCTATAGACCTATTCAACTTAAAATTCCATCAGACCTCTAACATTATAAAAGAATATACAATAAAGTTGTGTGTAGCTCACTGCTGCCTTATTTTTACTGTTTATCATTGTTACCAGCTTACACACATATAATATATGTTAACAAATTTTATGTTGTTTTTTACTTTCTCGTATATACGTAGTATAGAGAAAGTATTGTAATCGTGCAAAAAAAAATCGAGATTTTTACAAATCTCGACGTTTTACACCTCACTGATACGGAAAAACATAATTTTGCAATCTTGTCCGTATGTCTGTGTGTGTGTGTGTCTGTGTGTGTGTCTGTCCGTGTGTAAACACGATAACTTGAGTACCGTTACAGCTAGGTTGATGAAATTTCATATATAAGTATTTTATCAAAATCGTAGATCCGTATCAACTTTTGAGCGATTTCCGATAACCGGAAGTGGTACTTTTCCTACTTTGAATTTTTTAAAAGCCTATAACTTGAGTACTATTTCAGATAGATAAATGAAATTTCACATGTAAGTAAAAGATCTAATTCTCTACCTTCTGTAAAATTTTGAGTAATTTCCGTTGACTGGAAGTAGTAATTTACGCTACTTCCGATTTCTCAAAAAACTAATGTAAATTTTAAAAGTACTAATAATATTGCGCACTATTATGCGCTTTTTTTATTTGCGTTCACTTGGTGTGCAATTAATTTGTCTACGAGATTTTATTCTATTTTTAAAACTTTAAGTATTTAAAATGGATTAAAAATCATGTCTATAGCCCGAGTTTCCATCCCCTGTTATTTTATATAAGAATATTCGAGAAAGTTTAGGGGAGATCACTCCCGGTTTTTTTAAAATTGAAAATTATCTCACTCTCATCCAAAAAATATTAAAGCTCCACGAAAAATACTTTTTTTGTAAATGTAACCAATGGCAATAATTAGCTACTACTTTATACAAAGGTGCATGTTTATGAATAATGTTAAAAGTGAATTATAAATAATTACAAAGTCCATTTTTACTTTCTTGTACACAGAGTATAGAGGAAGTATTGTAATAGTGCTTAAAAATCACAGGGAATTGTGTTAGTTTTCATCGTTTTTCACCTCAGTACTTCATCATATACGGAGCGCAAGGGACTTATTTTAATCGGGCAAAAAAAATGTAGATTTAACAAAATTCCAGCGTAGTATTCGGAAAAAAACTGGGCTTTGCAATTCTGTCCGTATGTCTCTGTGTGTGTATTTGTGAACACAATAACGAGTAACGTTACACCTAGGTTGACGACATTTCATATATAAGGATTATATCACATTTGTAGTTCTTATTCAACTTTTCACCGATTTACGGTAACTTAGGCGGAACTTATTTTAATTTTGGTTTCTCAAAAACCTATGACTTTACTACTATTTCAGATAGACAAACAAAATTTCAAACATAAGTAAAATATCTAATCCCTTGTCTTCTGTTAAATTTTGATTAATTTCTGTTGACCGGAAATAGTGATATACGAAATTTCCAATTTTAAAAAAACAACTTCCAGTGCAATAATGTGATAGAAATTATTGTATTGTTATTTCAAAACCTATTTTTTAAAAGACAGAATTGAATCGTATATAGAAAAAAAATTAACACAAAGAGAACAAAGGACAAATGAGTGGAGGATTAATGCTGTATAAATTCAACTTAGTTACCTTTGACGAAAAAAAGGAGAAGAATTAGTACTATGTACGAGCTTAAATAGAACTTAAAATATGCCAGTATTAAGTCTGAAAAAGATCTTACACAAATGTATAAAATGTGGTCTATTGATACGTTACTTCCTTTATCGGTATTTTTAAAACCAGAAACAGAGTAAACTACCTTTTGTGTTATTGGAGAACACTCAAAAATTGGAAGTAATGAAGTTATTGTATTTCCAGTTAAGATTTCCTGTTATTAAAAAACCGACTTAAGTTGAAATTACCTTATGCATTCAATGTATACTTATGTCTCATTTCGTCCATCTAACCTAAGAGTTTTTCAAGTTATTGGGTTTTGGTAAACGGAAGTAAAATAAGTACCACTTTTGGTTACCGACAAATTATTTAAAACTTGGATAAAGAACTACACATTCGATATTATGATTATTTATTTAATTTCATCAACATAAATTAAACTGAATTCAAGTTATTGTCTCCACAGGTGACAGACGCAAAGACATACGGACAAAATTGCAAAACTTAGTTTTTCCGTCTCAGCGAAGTGTGAAACGTCAAGATTTGTCAAGATCTTGTTTTTGATTTTTTGAACGGTTACAATACATCCTCGGTACTGTGAATACAAGAATGTAAACAATGTTTATAATGAAACTTACAATCCATGCAGTAATCACCGACTCTGTTAGGCATACATTCTTTACAAACTCCGGTGAACTGGCAGTCTTGGTGTCTACACGTTATACTACATATGTGGTCACAGTGTATGCCATACCTTCTTTTCGTACATTCTAAAATTAGATATTGTTTGTAGTTAACTAGAATCATATAGAATCATTAATACAAGAATCATATATATACACATATTATATATATATATATATATATATATATATATATATATATATATATATATATATATATATGTGTGTGTGTGTGTGTGTGTGTGTGTGTGTTACGGTGAAAGCCCGAAGTCGGCCAATGCGCGGATCGGCCAATATCGCCTCCCATAGGTCGGTCAAAGTCTGAAACTTTGCTTGAATTCGGCCTTTGGCCGGCCAGTCCGCGTACTTTTATGCCGTAAGGATCATGAAATTAAGTCTTCATTGATTATTAATTAAAGTAAATGACAGAAACATTCACATTTTTTATTGTACTATAGTCACAATCAATCAATATTATTATTTGTTACAAAAAGTTGAACTTTTATTACATAGCAGCTTGTTATTTTTACACTTGCAGCTATATAGTGTGCACTTATTTGTGCAATTGCAGCAAGTGTAGCCTTGGCCCCCAATCAATGATTGTGAAGATGCAATGGTTCATAGTGATTTTTCCTCAGTGCAAACTGACGACAAGAAGAGCAGTTTTCCGTGAAGAATTGAAATCTCACTTCTAGCATACAGTTGTTTTAGAACACCATGTTCCGTTCCTAATTTGTAGAAACCGCCCTCGACGCTCATAACAACAGCAATCACGCTTCGGGTATCACCGCGACCTCTGTCAACATCTGGAACACGGATGCGTACATTGTCACCCACTTCACCATCTTTAAATTTTGTATTTGATGTTTTAAGCATCTTAGCACCTTGAGTTTGCAAGTCAGTATGAGCTGCTGACCTGTGTTCCATGATGTCTTGTTTGTTGTGACACAATCTGCAGGTAATGTTCCCTCCGTACCTTCGTCTGCTTCGTTGGGTATTCCACAAATAGCATGGAGATCGTTGCCACAGGATCCACAAGAATGGGCTGCACTACAATGTTTTTCACAAACTATACATAATCTGTTGGCCACATTATTGTCACGCAACTGGTCTGGACGTTGCGCCACGGCAGTAGATGTGTTAGCCTAGGAAGAGAGCCGGCCAATGCGCGGATTGGCCGGCAATTTCCGCGCTTTGGCCGCACTTCGGGCTTTGATCGTAACATATTTATATATATATATATATATATATATACATATATATATATATATATATATATATATATATATATATATATATATATATATGATTCTTTTATTGCTATTATATTATGTTATGTAGTTATTATCGTGCCAGTAAGGTAATTTGTATTTAACACAATTATTCGACATCGTCATTCAAAAACGTTTTAAAGATAAGTCAAATGCATATTTTTTTCATGTTTACAGCATTCCTCCTCTACAGACAATGCAGACATTGCCTGGTATTATGTTTGAGCTCTCGGCTGCTAACCTAACAGTTTTGAGTTTGGATCTTGACATAATACTGAGCATTACATTCTTTTTTATCCCATGGATTTCTAAACTGATGAACTCTACTTCATCTACCATAATAAAGAACATACATTGTTAATTAATAGTGACATTTAACATTGGTAATTTTATACATACATCGCCTATCAACTAACTTGAAAAAGTAAAAGTTTGGCTAGCAACTGAACAAAAATATTAAAAAAACTAAAAAAAATAATTCTTTAAGATAATAGCTTTTCTATACAGCCAATCCAATTTTTGTTACAAAAGTGTAACTAATATAAAACATTGAACTGTTGTTAGAAATTAAAAGAAGTTGTTAGCATTTGCACCATTAGTAATATTGATTTAAAAAAAAATATTAAATCGGGTACTTTTTTCATTTTTATTACTGTTTTCTTTTTAATGGTCATATCAGACAAAAATGATTGACACAATATAAAAAAAAAGTTTTAATAGCAAACTGT
The DNA here is from genome assembly GCF_028476545.2 of Physella acuta. Taxonomy (NCBI): domain Eukaryota; kingdom Metazoa; phylum Mollusca; class Gastropoda; family Physidae; genus Physella; species Physella acuta. The sequence goes on from NW_026732256.1 coordinate 1,122,510, forward strand.
AAATAAAAATGCCTTTTAAAACATGGATTTCTTTAAATATAAAAAAGTTTGTTATTTAAATGTATATAAAAAATCAATCAATTAATAGATTAATTAAAAATTTTCAAAGCCAAGAGAAATAAATTACCACCATATGCCTGAATTCCACACATTGGTAAAACATTGCTTGTGCTTAAAACGATTTTCATGATGAAATCATGTTTATCAAAGTTGAATTCGTGTATGAATGCAAAGTGATCTAAAGCTCTGGAAAACACAAGCCTGTCTTCATCGTTGAACATTTCGACAATAATATTATTCAGAGATGTATCCGAAGTTTCTACAAAATATAAAAATTATTATTCAGAGATATATCCGAAATTTTTAGAAAATATCAAATAGTAAATAAAACATTTTCAGAAAGTAAAATTATTATTCGTCTTAATGAAGTTTTTCTCTGTCTCTTTCACACATTCAAATATACACACATATATATGTATGTATATGTATATGTACATACATATATACACATATGTATGTATAGTTAGATATATAGTAGATGTATATATATATATATATATATATATATATATATATATACGTATATATATATATATATATATATATATATATATATATATATATATATACATATATAAAACAATTAAATACATTGCAATAAACTTAGCTTATGCTAATCTGTCTAATCTTCATATATTCATTTTTAATAATCATATGTATGGATTTCTTAAAATATATACTTTCTTACCTTGTGTATGTATTACAATCTGATAGACTTCACGCGGCCAATCAAATTTTGATTCCAAACTGATTTTTTTCCCAGGCCTTTTTATAATTAAACAATTTTCCTCGATATTTTCATGTACGTAATTTATGCTGTGACTGTGGTTGTCAAAGCTTATGGCAACATTTGCTTCTTTTATAAGATCTCTTCCTAATTGAAAATGGTAAGTATTTTAAATTATTAGAAGAAGCAATGTGTCGAAATATGAAGATATTAACGGCTAAAGCTTAAATATAAATTATCATATAAAAATACTAACCACCGTTTACTTGGAGTTTGCAAATGGAAGCATTTGAATTAAATATGATTTTAATTTCAGTTACTACTAATTTGCTTTTGCAAAGAATCTCGACATTATATGAATCGACCCTAAAATGCGTTGACTCGGGACATTTGTTCTCATTTCCATTGAGGAATGCATGAAGAGTTGCTGCACTAAAATTACTGTCTTTAAAAGAAAACATTAAATATTAATTTCAAAGATATTGACATAGTTATAGATACAGATACAGAGAACAATAATACTGATACAGTTAAATTATAGTTATAGTTACGGATAAAGCTACAGAACAAGATACATCTAGATACAGCTGTAGACAAATACATATAAAGAAACTCACATAAATACAGCCACACACACCCACACATCCACATCCTCGTTCACATTCAAGTACAGGTAAACGTGCATGTACTTGTGCACATACACATACACTTACGTAAACACACATAAAAGATACAGTTCTAGAAAAAAAATACAGAATACAAAATTATTACATATTTTGTTGTTTTCACATGGAGATTAATCTATCATTTACACGACCCACCTTTATGAAAAAAAGTTATTCTAACAGAAATAAAATAGGTCTCCGCCTTAAACTTGATGTGTACAAAATTTGTTGAATAGCAACTGCCGTTTTCGCGTAAATGTTGTGGGTATATTTCATTCGCCAAAAACATAATATCTCCTGTTTTAATTAAAGAACGTTGATTAATGACATGAGTATGTTTATTAAGAAGAATATATATATATATATATATATATATATATATATATATATATATATATATATATGTATGTATGTATATATATATATATATATATATATATATATATATATATATCGATGGTCTCGGTCGCAAACCGTCTAACTCAAAAAAATTCGATTTTCTTTTTTTTACATAAATCAAAAGCCAATATGATTCCTCATAATGCCTGAAAATATTAGAGAAATCTGTTGAATGATTATTGAGATATAATCAGTTGAACAAACCGCTTATTATTTCTAGCGCTAAAAATCTCGGCGCAAAACGAATATCGCTATATTTGTCAGTACACTTTTGATCGGGAACGCAGTAGCACGCCGTAATCACACAATTTTGCAGCACAGCAGTCACAGTACTTATAGGTAAGGATATTTGATTAATTATGTTCAACTATTCTATTACATTTTGTTATTTTAAGAATAATAAACAAATAGTATTTGTTTAATATAGCCTATTTCCAGATTATCAATAACCAAACTGATTTGTTTACAATTTTTTAGGCTAACACAATACTTTGAACCTAGATCTTCATTCTAGAATCTAAATATAAATCAAAACAATATTATTCGAATTATATTTCCACAAGAATGTGCAATAAATTTAATTATTGTTAATTCACTACTAGCTTTAGATTGAGGGTTTAGATACGTGTTAAGAAATGTTTTTTATGGTAGGTTACAAAATGTTTGGCGTACATGTTTAACGACATGGTTAGTTGTCTTTAGTAAATGCTTTTATGATTAATTTTAGAACAGACAAGCATATCTCAACACACCAGCCTCTCTCAACATACCAGCCTCTCTCAACATACCAGCCTCTCTCAGCATACCAGCCTCTCACAACAGACCAGTCTTACCACATAACAGACCAGCCTCTCTCAACAGACCAGCCTCTCAACATATCAGTCTCTCTCAATAGACCAGCCTGTCTCAACAGACCAGCCTCTCTCAACAGACCAGCCTCTCTCAACACACCAGTCTTACCACATAACAGAACAGCCTCTCTCGACAGACCAGCCTCTCTCAATAGACCAGCCTCTCTCAACATATCAGTCTTACCATATAACAGACCAGCATCTCTCAACAGATCAGCCTCTCTTAACAGATTAGCCTCTCTCAAAAGACTAGCCTCAATCAACATATCAGCCTCTCTCAACATACCAGCCTCTCTCAACAGACCAGCCTCTCTCAACATACCAGCCTCTCTCAAAAGACCAGCCTCTCTCAACATACCAGTCTTACCACATAACAGACCAGCCTCTCTTAACAGATCAGCCTCTCTCGACATACCAGCCTCTCTCAACAGATTAGCCTCTCTCAAAAGACTAGCCTCTCTCAACATATCAGCCTCTCTCAACAGATTAGCCTCTATAAACAGACCAGCCTCTCTCAACAGACCAGCCTCTCTCAACAGACCGGTCTTACCATACAAGACATCAGCATCTCCCAACAGACCAGCCTTTCACAACAGACCAGTCGTAATATACAAAAGACCAATCTCTCTCAACTGACCAATCTTACCCTCCAAGATACCAGCCCCTCTCAAAAGACCATTCTTACCATACAAGAGACCAGTCTCTCTCAGCAGACCAGTCGTAATATACAAAAGACCAATCTCTCTCAACTGACCAATCTTACCCTCCAAGATACCAGCCCCTCTCAAAAGACCATTCTTACCATACAAGAGACCAGTCTCTCTCAGCGGACCAGTCGTAATATACAAAAGACCAATCTCTCTCAACTGACCAATCTTACCCTCCAAGATACCAGCCTCTCTCAACAGACCATTCTTACCATACAAGAGACCAGTCTCTCTCAGCAGACCAGTCGTAATATACAAAAGACCAATCTTTCTCAACTGACCAATCTTACCCTCCAAGATACCAGCCTCTCTCAACAGACCATTCTTACCATACAAGAGACCAGTCTCTCTCAGCAGACCAGTCGTAATATACAAAAGACCAATCTCTCTCATCTGACCAATCTTACCCTCCAAGATACCAGCCTCTCTCAACAGACCATTCTTACCATACAAGAGACCAGCCTCTCTCAAAAGATTAGTCTTATCCTACAATAGACAAGCCTCTCTCAACACACCAGTCCTACCATACACCAGCCTTTCTCAACAGATCAGTCGTAACATTCAATAGACCAGCCTCACATAACAGACATTAGACACCATTCTCTCTCAAAAAGACCAGCCTTACCATACAAGAGACCAGCCGCTCTCAAAAGACCAGTCATAACTATCAAGAATTCTATGCAACGGATATTCGTGCACTGCAGTACACGCCTGATGCTACTGTCTACTTCAAAGTGAATTAGCAGATAGCTGGCAATTGCTAAGCTAGGGTCATAAGATTATGATCTCATCTGTAGCCCCTGTCAAGTTGTACAAGAGCAGAAAAAAAGATAAAAGTCGTCATATTTGAGCACCTAAAAGCAAGTAATAAACACACCTTTTTATGATGATTTCCCTGATTTTAAAAATATGTTGCCATTTTGATGTTTCTTTATGTGACGTTTATTCAAACAATAAATTTTAAAAATAAACACATTTTTTGTGTTACATTTTTGTAAAATAAGTAAACATTAAGTCAGTATTAATGTGATTAGTGTGTTATGTCTCATTCATAATATATCTGACAATACAGTTTCTGTTTTTACTATTATCATTCTACAAACCCAGCACCCACCAGATTAAGTAAAATAAACTGTGAGAATAGAAAGATTTAATAAATAAAGCATAACCTTTAACAGTTAACAAGTCTAGTGCTAATCACAGACATAATGAATACAGTCGAAAGCGATAAGGCCATACTAAAACATCTCTACTAAAAATTAAACTGACCCCATTATGTAGAATAAACTCAAATAATTAAAATATGAGCCCAAAACTATAATCTAAATATTATGAAGTGGTAATTATAGCTTAAAAACATAAACATAACTAAATCACGTTCATTGGACAAAACGAACGAACGCGGCTGAGACCGAAATTCTCGGCTCAAAACAGCTAAGTCTGCGCGCGCTCAGATAGACGGTTTGCACCGAGAATTTTAGACCGAGCAAACCGTCTATCTTTTTAAACCTGCTATAATTGTGTAAATATCACCAAAACCCATTTTAAAACGCTACAGTATAGTCGGTAGAGAGTTTCTTCGGAGATATCATTAAAAAAAATTTGTATTAGAGCAATGGAGAAGGAAATAATCAGTTTTTTGTCTCTCCTGTAAAATTTACATTTTCGGAGTTAGACGGTTTGCGACCGAGACCATCGATATATATATCAAGATTGTATAGCATTGTAAACTGAATGTTATATTTCTTATTTGTTTTAGAATGTTGCATAAGATTTAAAATCCTTTTCTTTCTGTTGGCGGTAGACTTTCTTCGACTGAGCTATGCTCCCTCTCCCCCCACCACCCACCCCCTCCGAAAAGATGCCTGGAAGAAACTCTGTTAGTGATAGATTATATATATATATATATATATATATATATATATATATATATATATATATATATATATATATATATATATATATATATATATATATTTCGAGATTGGATTATAGAATTGTAAACTGAATGTTATATTTCTTATTTCTTTTAGAATGGTGCATAAGTTTTAATTAATCACCAGTAAAAGTTAATTGAAATTATTTGCCATTACTTACTGTAATAACAACTTGGCCCAAACCAACCTTCTATACACCCATTCTCAGCCATTGCATCTATCGATTGAAAGAGTATGTTAAGAAACATGATATAGTTAGCAGTGCATATACTTTTATTTTAACGATACTATGATCTATTAACTAGGACAGTAAAATTGAAATTAGTGAGCAAATTTAACATTTTATTTTCAATAAAATACATTATTTTACATTTTAATTACATTTTCTTTATTCATTGAAACCTTTTATTTCAAGCCATACCAGTGAACCACACACGCAAAGTTTTATCAGTTGTTATATTAATCTTAAATAATAGTGTATTGAAATAAAAAGAGTTGTTATTTTACACAACCAAAACAAAAGATTTTGTATGTAAAAGGATACGTTTTCAGAATATTTAAATTCTTGTTTTGTATTCAATTATGATGTTAAATTATCCAGTAATTGTATGTCTATGAATAGCCATGACTTCGTTACAAAATAGAGCGTATCAAAAGGAAATAATATTTACCTATGCATTTACCTGGTAGTGACCACTCTCCATTATCTTGGCATTTTATAATTGCATTCCCTTCAACTTTATATCCTCTTCTACATTTCAAATGACATGTGGTACCGTTGCAAAACCTCCATTTTCCATTTTCTAATGTTTGTGGCGTTTTACATTTAGTTTCTTCGAATAAAATTTTAGAGTTAAAAAACAAAGAACAGTTTTTATTTTTATGTGTAATTGCCTATTTCTATAACGGAATATGCAATGCAGCATAATGAATGATTTTAGGCTAACACAGATATTTGAGATTTACCCGGAAGTCATGCCTTTAGTGCCTATTCCGCTTTCTTAAAGTAAAATACTAGATCATTGCTAGTATCACCGATACTGAAAACACGAAATTAATTGAGCACTATTCACGGAGGAGTATTTTAATTACGCTAATAATATAGTATCATTGTAGAGACGAATAAAAAACTAAACTTTTATGTTAGACTCTATTTGTAACGCTACAAATAAATAAACAAAGCTATTTTTTTTAAATTAAGCTAAAATGACGTATGTCATTTGAGTCAGTTGGCAGAGCGCAGTAGCAGCTTTTCAGGAAGTTTAGGTAATATAAACATGGGCTGTGGAGAAACTATCAATGAGAGCAGTAGAGAAGAGACGTTTTCTCGGGAACCTGACAAAAGTAGGAGTAGAGAAGAGACGTTCACTGGGGAACATGATAAAAGTAGGAGAAGAGAAGAGGCGTGGAGTTATCCGGGGAACATGACAAAAGTAGGAGTAGAGAAGACACGTTCTCTAGGGAACATGATAAAAGTAGGAGTAGAGAAGAGACGTTCTCTGGGGAACATGACAAAAGTAGGAGTAGAGAAGAGACGTTCTCTGGGGAACATGACAAAAGTAGGAGTAGAGAAGACACGTTCTCTGGGGAACATGATAAAAGTAGGAGTAGAGAAGAGACGTTCTCTGGTGAACATGACAAAAGTAGGAGTAGATTTTTGTTTATAACTGAAACGTAACATTTGAATCATTTGTATTAAATAATCTAATAATTACAAATTTAATATCATTAACATAATAAAACAAACGTAACTGTTCAATTACTAATAAATATAAACGATTTAGTTAAAAAAAATTATGTTTGTCAACAGTTTCATTTCAGTTATGTAATATATTTTAGTGTGTTTTAAAAATGGAAAACAATAACATGTCACTAATAGGCATTATATAATTATTTAAACGTGTTTACCAAACACATAAAATACTATTATTTTAATTGATGGAAATGAATGTCGTCTTTACCAACACAATTTCCCGGTGTTGTCCATTGTCGATTTGCTTGACAAGTGATAGTTTTAATTCCTTCAACGTGGTATCCTTTGTGACACAACAAAGTACAGCTACTTTTATAAGACATCTCGCAATCATCCCACCTGCTGTTGACTACATTAGGCGGTGTACTACATTTGACACCTGTAAAATACGAATGGCTGTAATCTACTTTAGGTGGTGTACTACATTTGACACATGTAAAATACGAATGGCTGTAATCTACTTTGGGCGGTGTACTACATTTGGCACCTGTAAAATACGAATGGCTGTAATCTACTTTAGGTGGTAAGCTACATTGACACCTGTAAAATACGAATGGCTGTAAATATACCGACATAAAAAATAAAAGCTGACAATAAAGTAAATGCTAATTAGTAAGCAGTTTTATTTATTTAGCATATTGTTGTGTTAATCTAATTAAAATCAATGTAAACTCATAGCTATTTAAGTCCTGAATGTTGATTTTACGAAGCACAGCATTAGACTACACATCATTTTGATAACTTTATTTTTTTCCATGATAACACACACTTAACATCTTCCTACATTATATGTATATGACGATTCCTTATAACTATCATTATCATGCTTTCCACACCCACAATACCAAGTGTTTTAATTTAATTTTTATCCAACTTTAAACATTGCGTAGTACCGGTGTAGTTAGAAATATCATAATTTTCCTCGAAAAACTACTATACATTATGATAAGGTATAATATTATTTTAGTAAGCAAAAACTAAATTTTATAAAGTGTTATGAATAAAAAGAAAATATACAGTAGAATTGAAATATATTGAGATGTAAACGTACTTTCCAAACATTGGATTCCCTCATAACCGGGCGCACAATTTAGGTTGATACAATCTCCAGTGCTTGGCACACATATTTCGCCACTACCGCAATTGCATCGTAGTTCACACTCCACACCGTAACTATTTACATCGCACATCATTTCTGTTCAATTATTTGTATTGAAATATTAATAAATTGGATTGAAAAGACGAATTTATTTAGTTCTCAAGATATCTCAAGATTATTTCAATATTTGATATATCATAAAAAGATATATGTATTTTACTCTTTGATTCGTTGGTATTAAAAGAATAATGAAGTTTAAGTTAGATTAGTTTATACAAATGTATTTTAAACCTATATTAGTCGGTTCGAACCACAATAAAAACACAATTTTAACCCTGTTAGCTGAAACGAAATTTGTATTTTAAAATAACATTGATTTTTACTAAACTAATTAAATTTACTTTTTAAAAAGGATTTTTTTCCCCCAAGTAATCAGGTGAACAAATAAATTAATTTTATTTGTCACCGTTGTGTTCAGAAGGTGTTGCCCACCGGACTATAATGTTGTCGTCCGGTTGCTTAGTCGCCGGCCGAATACGTTGCTGACACTGGCTCGGGCACTAGCCAATAAGCCGTCGTTATCAAGGTTATTTAATGATTCTACCCGAGCCAGCTACAATAAAATAATCAACGAGACAGAAGACCTTCTTAGTTTATGTTTTTTATTAATTCACTAAATGCTTGTTCCGCTGAGCGAGGCTTCCCTTAAATCGATATTGTCGGGATCGCTAGTACGAGAAAGCGAGACTATCTAGCCTGCCTGTATTTAACCCATGCCCTAGCCTCCCCCCCCCCCCTAGCTATTCTCACGGGACAATGCGCTCAAAATTTGTGAACCAACAAATTATCCCCCCTGGTGCTAACAACCCTGGCTACAGGTCAGTATAAAGACTACTATTGTCCTGTCAGAGCGTCAGTCTCTTTAAACACGTCACCTGCTGTCTATCCCTACGGTGTACCCTGTAATTATCTAGTGAACTAATACTCATGGGATTCTGACCCAACAGATGGCAACACTATTTCTATTCCATTTTAGTATCTGCTAAAAGTAAATACGAAATTTAGAACATTACGATTATAGAAACCTAAACAGTTTTCCTGTATTATCAATAATTTTTCATTAAAGTAAAATATGTAACCCAATTTGAAGCTTATTTAAATTGTATGTTTACATGTATAGTGTTTTATAAAGTATTAAACTGTCATGAAAACATGTTTCAATACCTCCATAAATCTCCACTTCACATAGTGTCAATGGGCTTTTAAAAGCGGAAATGGTGACTTGATCAACCATGGAACCGATGTTACTGATGTCATACGTTACGACGTTGTCTATTACCTCATTGTTTTGGTAGAAGTAAGTGGCACGATTTTGTGTCGTATCGTATCCTTTTACGGTAAAGTTTTTCAGATGCTCAGGCATCGAATCTGAAATAGAATATCTGAGAAGGAATCGTATAAGGGCAACGCTCCACGTCAAGATATATTTTTTATACCTGAACTCCTTTAAAATGTTTGTATTTTTGATTTAACTAATATAAGACAACATTAATTCGTTTTATTTTCACTTTCGTTCAAAATTTGCCCTTTAAAATACCTATCCAAACCATTTTTTTTACTTCGCAAGTTATTAACCAAAGCTTAAACAAGAACATGCATTGAACACTGTCTATCCCAATATTAATATTTGAAAATTATACTTTTAATGCTAAATAAAGTTACGGGGATGAAATAAAGCCTAGAGTACGTTATAAAAACTGATATGTAAGGATACACACTGTTTTTACCGTAAATCCAAAAAAAAAGTAAAGATAAACTCATATTCAAATAGTACGCTTTTTCTTTCGGGGGGATGAACTAAATTGTTCGGGAGACGGACACTGGCAAAAGAAAGAGAGTTAGAGAGAGGGAGGGAAGGATAAAGAGAGCAAAGGTGAGTAATATTTCTCTAACTTGTGTTGACAATGACAAATCTGCGAAAGATAGTTTTGTTTCGAAGAGTAAGTTGCCAATGCTGCATCCCGCTGCAAGTCGTTTGACTGCACGAGGAAAGTAAGGTATCACGGCTACCGTCAACAGCTTGTTCTGTATTCATCGAGTGACATGTCGGTAATTTGGGGGTCAATCCTTTCAAAGCGAGATTGCGACCTATGGAGTATATTATGAACTAAAATAAATCACATGGGATAGGTTAAAAAAGAAAGTAACAAGTAAGGAGATTTAACATTGAAACAAAAGAGGAAGGTATGGCTAAACAAAACATTTTTTGTAGCAAGGAGTATCCGTATAAGAGAGCTCAACGTTTAATTTATGTCATAATTTATCTTATAATAAACAAAGAGAGAGTTTTGTAGCACTGCAAAAAATTGAAATCGAAACAGGACAGAAAAAAATGCAAACCACATACCCCTCACCATATACTTCGCCCTAAACAGTGCCCCATGCCAAAAAACACACCGAATACCACACATTATAACAAACACCAACGAATCACATGTCAACTACTTAAACAGTAAACCCACACACCTCGGCCCACAACACCCACCCTCCCAGTTAATAAACCAAGATAAAACTAAATTTGTTTGTAAGAAAAGTATTCTTTAATGTGTAACCATTGAAAAGACAAGAAAAAGGCTATTTTTAGTGACAGAAATATTACTTTATGTAATATTATTTTCTTTTTTTTCAAAATTAGATGCATAAAAGATTTGATTTGTGAACAATTTATTGTAATACAAGCGAAGTTTTTTTTTGTAATGATAAATTAACACATTTTACGGAAAATATGTCTCACATGGTACTAGTATATTGTTATCTTTATGTCAAGCGTTCACTAACCTTTACAACCAGGTTAAACTATTTAGATGTTTCATACGTCTTCAATCGTCTCTACTCCACTATAGGTCACTGTACTCCATCTACTACGTTCAACTCCCTTTCGCTCTTTTCAATTTATTTCTACTAGTTTGGACTAAGTGAATCAAGAGGTGTACGTATGCAATTTTACCTTCCTAACTGAAACCGTAGTAAAGTTGTCGTGTTCCCATTAAAATACAGAACTGTTGCCACAAAGACATTGTCCTGTTTATCAGCGCGAGTAATTTTGACAAGACTATGTGGATTTTTATGGGATACATGAAACTTGTAAAATTGTAAATACTTTTAATTTTAGTCTTGTACTACTGATGTTTATACAGGCTTTTCGTTTAGTTTCCAGTCTCGAAGTGGTGTAGTCCAAAAACTTGATCCTTTTAAAAAGATCTCACCCCTATCCATTGACAAATCTTTTACCTCTTCCCCCCTCCCCCCACTCATTGTCAAATTTAAACATTGTTTTTGTATATATAATATATTTAGACGGTAATTTTTTTATTGTGCCGGAAAGCGAAGTAGTTATTGTAGTTTGGTGACTTGAAAGAATCTAAAGCACAAATCTGAGACCTAAATGTAAAGCCCGTCCACCTAACTTAAGTGGATTTTCAGAAACTGGAAGAGAAGTAACTGCCTGTTCCAGTTACGAATATCACTCAAACGTTAATAGAAAACTACATATGATAAAATACTTATAAATGAAACTGAATTCAAGTCACGTCTTGGCTTTCCAGCTGTATATATTTACATGCTAGCCGTCGGTACCCGTTAATTGCTATATTTGTTTGAGAAAAATATTTTTTGAAATAGTTTTTGGTCACAGCGCAATGTGCTTTACTACACGTTGAATGATATTATTAACAAAGCAAAGAAATAACTAAATAGCTAAAAATCCCACACATTAAAAATAGGCTACCAATAAGTGTTTGAAAAACCAAATTATATACATTATTAGTCAACACAACAACATTATAAATGAATACACTGATTAAGAGAATTAAATGATTCCGTTAAAATTTAGGCTGTTCAGTGATATTTATGTAGTTTTTTAAAGTAAGTTGCATTTATTTTGGGCAAGAAAATAGTACACATTTCATAACGTACGTCTTGATAAGTATATCTAAATAAATTTTGAATGAAATAGTTCATTTCTTCAATTAGGCCATTAGTTTTGTGTACTTAACGTAGATTAAAGATGTGACATAAGACCTCATTGATTATGCGTTTTCGGCACAACCATAAACACTTTTCCGGATGCATGAGTAAACATGTGTTTGTACATCCGAATATGCTTCTTTTTTATTTTGCTTCTTTAAATAAAATTTAGTTGATACCTTTAAAACATCTAACATATTATTTTAAACAAAAGACCATATAATTAATTTCTGCATATCGCTGAACATACTCATCAATTAGTCTCGAACATGTTGCGGACAGAGATAGATAGATAGAGAGAGAGAGAGAGAGAGAGAGAGAGAAAGAGAAAGAGAAAGAGAGAAGTGCGCACATGGACTTTTATGTATTATGATATACATACGTGTATATATATATATATATATATATATATATATATATATATATATATATATATATATATATATATATATGTAAATTTAAGTTTCGTTAGTCTCACCTCCAGATATTTTAATTTCACAAACGTGCGTCTTTTGCTTGAAACTAATGGTGACACTGTTGGAGAGGCTGCTGAGTTGGAAGTAGTAGTCGAAGGTACAAAAAGTATCGACAATGTGGGTTAGGTACCTTTGCTCAACTACTCCTTCACTATTTCTAAACACCAGCGTGCCCGGATCCGTAAGTTCTGTCATTTGAAAAGAGCAACAATCACTGAAATTGCATGTTCTAAACAAGTACAGGAATTAAAAACGCATGTGTAGGACTAGATCCGTACACGTGTACATTAAACTTTTATCAGTGGCGTCGCAAGTGTGGGTGTCACTCGGTGCGGCACTTCATGATGTTAACCAACCCCCCGCCCCCAAAGAAAGAAACGAAATGTGTGTCATTCCCACCCCCCTGTAATAATTGTCGATGTGTACTTTAAAGACTATTTTACTTTAATTATCCATTAATTGAACTGGTAAAAAAAACATATTTCTTCTGTAGATTTTGCAATTTTTTGCCTGGGTGTCACCCCCCTAAAATGGTGTCATCCGGTGCGGCCCGCCTCCCACCCTCGTTAAGCCTCTGACGTTGACACACGTGCACATATCTGCTTTGTAGAATGTATTTAATTTTAGCTTTAGCTTAACACATTTTAAGTTATGGAAATAAATGATTGTTTTAAATGATTTCAAAACGTTTAATACCATACTGATGAGAGATTTTTATCCAATACAAGCTATGATGTAGTTTCCATGATACAGTAACACTCTCAGTTTCCACGCAGGTGGTGTCGTTTTGGTCAGTAAGCGCAATCCTATCTGGACCAACAAATTCTGCTTCTGAAACCAAATTAACTAGAACAAAAACATCATTTTATTTGTATTCGTAATCTTCAATTTTGTTTTTGTAAATTATTATTTAATGAAGTTCTAACCGGGTTTAGAAGAAAATTCTGCTTCAAAACCAAATTAACTAAATAAAACCATTTTATATTTAGCGCGACTTTCATAGAGTGCTGTGAATGATGTATAATTTAATAAAGTCCTATTTGGTTAAGAAAGCTGCTTCTAAAAGCAAAATATCTAGTTAAAAAACACTATTTAATTTGTTAGTCTGTTTTCTTTAATGTATTTGTGATGGATGTTTTTTTTTAAAATTTAAGCTAGACAATAATTATAGACCTTTTTTAACTTTTATACTAATTTTAACAAAGTATTTTATAAAAAATTTATTGGTGAAAACGCTATGTGCTTTACTGCACGTTGAACGATAAAGTGATAAAGAAATAACTAAATGGTAAAAATCCGACACTTTATAAAATATCATAGGCTATAATACCTTTGTTGTTGTTTTTTTTAATTATTTTTAGCCGAGAAAATTGTATACCTTTTCTAGCCCATAAGTAGATCTATAGATATCAACTACATTTTGAATGAAATAGTTCATCTTTTCATATTCTTAACATGGGAGAAGTGGATAGCTAATTTAATTAATGATGACGTCATTAGTATTGTGTATCATTATCTAAATGTGAATGTTAGTTATATTTTAATCCTGCAATCACTGTCGCCCCTATTATTGTGTACTTTCCGTACTTCAAATGTTTAAGTAACTTTGTTTCATGATATTTTACTGTTTGTTCCATGTGATGCCATTTTTTCTGCAAGTGATATTTTTTTTTTCATTTTAGTTTATACATTTAATACATCCAAAATATTTTTTTCAATAAAAATCCGTATCTTGGAAAACTCAAAATATTTCTGAAGATAATGATCTCATAGCCTCAGATAATATGTGACGGACAAAGAGAGAGAGAGAGAGAGAGAAAGAAAGAGAGAGACAGAGAGAGAGAAAGAGAGAAGTATTAGGTTTTCTCACCGAACTGACAACCTCTACCAAACCAACCATCAGTGCAGACTCCCCTATTGCATACGCCACAAAAATTAGAAGGACAGTTACACCTTAGGTGACAGAGTTGTCCAAACCAATTTTCATCACACGCTGCAGAGAAAAATATATCTGAACTCAATTAATTAAATTTATTTTTTTAACAATTAATTTTTATTTTTTTTATTTTTAATAATTAATTTTATTTATTTTTAATAATTAATTATAGTTATCTATAATTATTAATTAAATTTATTTATTTGTAATAATTAATCAAATGTATTTATTTTTAATAATTCATTAGATTTTTTTTAATAATTCATTACATTTATTTATTATTATTATTATTTAAAACAAAATAGAATCGAACTATTTGTAGCTTAGTTCTAAATTTTAGTTTGGACTAAATGGCCTATATTTTTTAAATTTATTTTACTGCTCTGCAAACTCAGAAGGTTTCCATTTTGTAAAAACCTATTTTATTATTCTGTTGAGGTCGAAAGGATAGGAAGGAATAGGGAACAGACGAATGGAATATTTGAAGACAGTGAAGGTAAAAAGTTTGGCGAGAGGTTAATTTACCTAGGGTGTAACTGTATTAATTGTTCAATTAGGTAAAATGTATAATTATTTAAAACATATAATGATTATAAAATTTTAAAATATTGCGCTTTCAACAGCTATTGTGTTAAGCCTTTTTTTCTTGTATGTTATTTTCTTCATATTATGCACCCTTAAAAAGTAATTGTTAAGTACAAACGGATGTATGTAAATAAATTTCCCTTAAAAAAGTCTTACTTATAAAAAAAAAAAAACCACAATTAATTTTCAGAATAATGTCTTGTTTTCTGCCATTAGTATATATAAGCGTATGAAACTAACTTTTATAAAAACAGATTATGTAAGTAGTAACATAACGGAACAAAACGAACAAATTAATTATATTTACCAGAAGCAACGTCAAGGGCTACTAATATCAGATTAAGGAGTTTAACGTGCTTTGTTAAACTGTCACACATCTCCAAATAGAGAAACGTTATTTATCTATCTATAATATATATATATATATATATATATATATATATATATATATATATATATATATATATGAATTATATATATATATATATATATATATATATATATATATATATATATATATATATATATATATATATATATATATATATATATATATATATATATATATATATATATATTAATTATATATATATGTATATATATATATTTATAATTACTTTCTCGTATATACGAAGTATAGAGAAAGTATTGTAATCGTGCACAACAATCACTTGAAATTGTAACAATTTTCATCGTATTACACCTCAGTCCTTTATCACATCCGAAGTATAAAGCACTTATTTTAATCGGGCAAAAATTATCAATCTAGATTTATCAAAATTAAGAGGTTTTATGCGTAATCGAGTCTGAAAAACTGGGCTTTGCAATTCTGTCCGTATGTCTGTGTGTCTGTGTGTGTGTGTGTCTGTCCGTGTGTAAACACGATAACTTGAGTACCGTTACAGCTAGGTTGATGAAATTTCATATATAAGTATTTTTCTCAAAATCGTAGATCCGTATAAACTTTTGAGCGATTTCTGATAACCGGAAGTGGTACTTTTTCTACTTTTAATTTTTCAAAAAAACCTATAACTTGAGTACTATTTCAGATAGATAAATGAAATTCCACATCTAAGTATAAGATCTAATTCTCTACCTTCTGTCAAATTAATTTTGAGTAATTTCCGTCGCCCGGAAGTACTAATTTACGCTACTTCCGTTTTCTCAAAAACTAATGTAAATTTTTAAAGTACTAATAATATTGCGCACTATTATGCACTTTTTTATTTGGCGTTCACTTGGTGTGCAATCTTTTGTCTACGATATTTCATTCTATTTTTAAAAATTAAAGTATTTAAAATGGATTAAAAATCATGTCTATAGCCCAAGTTCTCATCCCCTGTTGTTTTATATAAGAATATTCGAGAAAGATTTGGGGAGATCACTCTCGGTTTATTTTTGTAATGTTAATTAAACATAAAATCAAGCAGCATTTTATGACTTGTTGCATTTTAACTTTAGAAACCGGAAATAGAGTAAAGTTTAAGTTCCGGTTACCGGAAATAATTCACACGTAATAAGTAAACGTATACCTTTTATAACGTATATATTTGAAATTTCGAAAAAGTGCTGAAGTTATAATTTTTTTACAATTTGATTAAATATTACTTCCTTTTTATAGGCAATCGTCTAAATGTTGATAGAAAACTGTACATTTAATATAATTCTCTTGAATGAAATTTCTTCAAATTAAAAGACTTATACACTAAGAGATTTTTCCCAGTTTTAATTATTTAAGCTAAATTTTTGAAGAATTATTTATAATAAATTAAGCGTGTTTACATCATGACTTTGAAAAAATTTGCAGAATTGTTATTTTTAAATTAACATAATTACAACAAATAATATTTTGTATTATGACTCTAGAATATTATGCACCATGGTAAACATGTGACTTGTCTAAGTCATATAGTTTTTGTTTGGCGAATTGTTTAGTTCATTCCCTTCGTCTGGGTGATACTTCCCTTTAACCATACAAGTAGAGCTATATTGACTGTATTGTTGGTTTGCTATTTTTAAAAATGCTATGTTGTTTCATATATGTCGTATTAATTGTACTGAAATTTAAGTGGACTAAATCAAATATTTTTTTTTGTACAGGTTAATTTCTATTATTGGCAACTGTTGCCAAACAGCCTATGGCCTATGTTATCAAAGCACCAAACTCAATATATATATATATATATATATATATATATATATATATATATATATATATATATATATATATATATATATATATATATATAATATAAAACTCAATTCAGTATGTAACATGTAATAAGTTTGTTTGTCGTGGACATACTTCGATGGATTCAAGTGTTTTGGTGTTTGTGGTTGTGGTTGGGTTTGTTGGCTAGGTTTTTGTTTTCGTTTGTATTTGTAAATGTGTTAGCGTTATGTTTGTGTTTTGTTGTTTTGTTTTTGATTGGTTGTGGTTTGGGTGGGCAATGCCGGGTTTATGATGATTACTAAACACATAGGTAATGGTCTTTAACAGAAAGGTTTTTCACAGAAGCCAGAGCAGGGCCTGGCCGGGACGGCTAGTATATATATATATATATATATATATATATATATATATATATATATATATATATATATATATATATATATATATATATATATATATATATATATATATATATATATATATATATATATATATATATATATATATGTATATATATGGATGCACCCCTTCAGTGTTCATCCCAAGACGAAAAAAAATCATCGTCTGCCTTCATGTCATCTCTCTTTTTCTTTGTCTGTGTCGGTGTAGTCACCAGGAAAATTCAGAATCTCCTTTGATACGGATGTTGTTGCGGAAGTCTCTAAAAAATACACCAGATTTCGTTGACCTATCTCCTTACTTCATTCTTTACCAGATAGCTTGCTGTCGACACCTAGCGAGCCTAATTAGCCCAGAGAACTAAACTCAAGAATATATCGAGTTCTAGCAGCAATGCAATATTCCACTTCACCTCACAGTGACATCAAAACGAAGATATAGATCTAGCTTTTATTTACAGTTAAAAAAAAACAATGCCGCATTATTATAAATAAAGACAAATATTTATATTGATTTAACTTTCACATTAAATAAAAAAATCACACTGAACATACGTGTTAATTACTAACCATGAACTAAACATTGAGGTTTCTAGGCAAATATTTGATCTCTGCTACATAGAATAAGCAGTTTCTTCCGGTTTCAGTATGGTGTATTTCATTTTTTTAGCTTCACAAAAGCATGTTTAAACATAGTGCTATTTTGGCATAATTATTCTGCGCTGTAAGTGGTGCGCAAAAAGATTACGATTTTAATATATACGAGAAAAATGGATACAACGGGCGCTAGGTTGATAGTGCTGTCTATTTTCACGGTACTTTAATTTATACAAAATATAGTCATAGGCATATCCCTAAACCACGCACCTAATCTCATTCATGACAAAAGTCGCATTTAGAGTTTCTTTGAGGCAACTCTACTTGGGAGGAGGGGGCTTCGTCCCCCCTCCCCCCCCCCCACACACACACCAAAACATGTCTACCGTCCCATTCAACGAAATATAATTATATACTTTTTCCAGTGTCCGCCCCCTCCCAGAAAATTCTACCCCCGCCCCCGAAAATTTCAAGTACCCCCACCCCTCTCCGGGGAGGAAAAAGTCTGAAAGAAACACTGATTGCATTTGTAGATCATGCAAACTAAAGGAAGAATCTGGGCGGGGCTTCGCCCCTACCGGAAGAGATGCTTGAAAAGAAAAACTGCACGCTAAACACTTTTTAGATTAGAAAAAGTCCCCCCCTCCGGGGAGGACAAAGTCTGAAAGAAACACCGGTGTCGCGCTTAGCCACTACCCGAAGAATTGCATTAAAGAAATTGCAAGAAAAACACTTTTTAGATTAGACACATTAATTAGGCGGTAATTTTGTTATAGAGTATCGATGAATAAATTTCTTTTGAGTTGTATGAAAGAAATTCTTTACGCAAACCACTTAGATTAGACAAAATTGCCTTTTTATTCAATGTTTACTCGAGAATCAATGACGTCTTGTTACTGTGTGCACTCTCCGGCTTGATATTATTTTCTACTACATGCTGAATATGATGTCACATTTCGTTTTCTTTTCACTGTGAAAGTTTTTAAATCGCCTGTGTTTTCTCTAGAGCGTTCTTGTCAGATAGATACACAGACAGCGAAACTAGTATATATATATATATATATATATATATATATATATATATATATATATATATATATATATATACCTACAACGGGATCAAATAATTAGGTTTATTAAATATAAAATTAAGGAAGTTTGATTTGCTATTAAACGTTTTGAACAACTTATAATTTGTGTAAGACAACGAACTATTTTCTTAAACAGTTATATAATCTAGATAAGTATATTTTGTTTAAAGAAATCATTTTACTTTTTGTAGACACATAAAAAGTTGTTGTTACAACTTGACTTACTGATTTTATCTGGCGAGGAAGATATTACATATACACCTAGTCACCGGACCCTGTGTCGGGCAATTCTCAGAGTCCTTGTTAGTCTAGTAGCTCTTGCTTCTTTTTCAAATGTCCTTTTTTTCTCTGAATTGTTAAAAACAACCACTTTTCTTTTATCAGTGTTTTCACTCCATTACCTTTAACTCCATAAACATCACTGTTCCGTGCCGTTGTTGCTCGACCGCAATGACAAAGAACTATGTATTCCTAGATATTGCTGTCTGCCAGTTTCTGCATTAGCAGTTCTTTCAATTATTGAGGTACTACCCCCCCCCCCATCAACAAAGTTATCTTCGACACAATAACTTCCGGCTAACTGGGAAATGTAGCTGAACCCATCAAATACGGGAACGTTGTTGGGAAACGAACCAGAGAGATACCACAAGTTGGTCAATTAGTTCAACAAGTCGGAGAATTACCACAAGCTGGTCATTTAGTTCAACAAACAGGAGAGTTACCACAAGCTGGTCATTTAGCTCAACAAACCAGAGAGATACCACAAGCTGGTCAATTAATTCCAGCTATTTTATTCATGTTTAACTAGGTAGCCGTGCAGTATCATTGTAATTATAACTTGACTTATTCCTCTGTATTAAGTGTTGCGCAAAGGGTTGCTGCTACATTTTTCCGGCTGAATCTGTTGAGTGCAGCTTTCTTTAGTTCAGCCCATGTGAGTCCTGCAGCCCTTGTTTATACTTCCACAGACTATTTTCTTGACTGTTTAGTTAAGTCCAGTAGCCTGAGCTCCCGAGGTTTCATCAATTAACATCAGCTGTATCAACTATCTTGTATACTTAGCCCTTATTTCTCTACAGATTCTTTATTAAAGGAATTAAATAATCCTCTTTAGACCAAACCATCCAATGGACAAACGAAGTAGAGTTTATATGAAACCTTGACATCGGCATATGAAGGGAAGGTGTAGTCAAGCCTTTATACTTACCCTAACTTAGGATATATACTCATCCGAGCAAAGGGGACTCAGGGGCGTTCTACTGATTTGGACCCAGATTCAAACTCGAGACTTTCTGGTTGTAAGCCAAACGCCATGCCGTTTTGTCAATTTCATTGAAGATACACCGTATTTTATCTTCTTTGGGTTCTCCAGCGTTTTTGTGTGTCAAGTCCAATTCTCTCGCTTCTTTTGTCTTAAAATTATTTTAACAACAATTAATTAAATTAATCATTATTAAGTTAAATTTAAAGCAAAAGAAATATGATGTGCTCAAATAATTTAAATATTTGTAATGTCAAAAGTAGCGACACATGTGATCTATTTTGTTGAAGAATACATCTGGATAACAAATTATCACTTAAGCTAATTACAATAACTACCAACTTGCATTAAAAAAAAATTTTTTATAAATTCAAAGAAACTTTATCAAAACAAAAAGCGTAAATCGTTTGTTATAATAAATATATCACAATATAGAAGCTCGTGCATGCATGTAAAACACAACAATCAACCACATAGTGACGTCATCTCCACCAACACCACTCTATTCTGAACGCAATTATCTTACTCAAGGAGAACTGTTTGTTTGGGGATGAAAATATATAATATGCAGTATCAGTCAGTTCAGCAGCTTCAATACTGTTTTCGCAGGCACAGAATGACAGCGTGCAGAAGTACGAACACAAATAAAGCAACGATAGTCGATATCTCTCCAGCAGACATTGATTGTTCTCTTGCATACCGGTTCGTTGAGAACTTGAGAGCGTCTGTAAACTTCGTGTTTTAAAATTAGATGTAGAACTATTCTTATCTATAATAAAATAAAATAAACTGATATTCATAAATAAAATAAATTATTATTCATAAATTAAAAAAACTGTTATTCATAAAAAAAAAATAAACTGTTATTCATAAATAAAGTAAACAGTGATATAAATAACAGTAAGTAAATAACTAATCAACTAAATAACTAAATATCTAAATAACTAAATATCTAAATAACTAAATAACTAAATAAATAAATAAATAAATAAATAAATAAATATATAAATGAATACTTAAATAAATAAATAAATAAATAAATAAATAAATAAATAAATAAATAAATAAATAAATAAATAAATAAATAAATAAATAAATAAAAAAATAAATAAATAAATAAATAAATAAATAAATAAATAAATAAATAAATAAATAAATAAATAAATAAATAAATAAATAAATAAATAAATAAATAAATAAATAAATAAATAAATAAATAAATAAATAAATAAATAAATAAATAAATAAATAAATAAATAAATAAATAAATAAATAAATAAATAAATAAATAAATAAATAAATAAATAAATAAATAAATAAATAAATAAATAAATAAATAAATAAATAAATAAATAAATAAATAAATAAATAAATAAATAAATAAATAAATAAATAAATAAATAAATAAATAAATAAATAAATAAATAAATAAATAAATAAATAAATAAATAAATAAATAAATAAATAAATAAATAAATAAATAAATAAATAAATAAATAAATAAATAAATAAATAAATAAATAAATAAATAAATAAATAAATAAATAAATAAATAAATAAATAAATAAATAAATAAATAAATAAATAAATAAATAAATAAATAAATAAATAAATAAATAAATAAATAAATAAATAAATAAATAAATAAATAAATAAATAAATAAATAAATAAATAAATAAATAAATAAATAAATAAATAAATAAATAAATAAATAAATAAATAAATAAATAAATAAATAAATAAATAAATAAATAAATAAATAAATAAATAAATAAATAAATAAATAAATAAATAAATAAATAAATAAATAAATAAATAAATAAATAAATAAATAAATAAATAAATAAATAAATAAATAAATAAATAAATAAATAAATAAATAAATAAATAAATAAATAAATAAATAAATAAATAAATAAATAAATAAATAAATAAATAAATAAATAAATAAATAAATAAATAAATAAATAAATAAATAAATAAATAAATAAATAAATAAATAAATAAATAAATAAATAAATAAATAAATAAATAAATAAATAAATAAATAAATAAATAAATAATTAAATAAATAAATAAATGCCGCGCGGATAGAAAAAGTTTGACGAAATATATTAGAGGGATTTCACCAACACGTTACCAATCATATGTTCTTAGACGCGTGAACTTTTCTAAAAATGAGTTATTTAAATGTAAACAGTGCCTGCGCTCGGATCGTAAATATCAGGACACGGGTTTACCTACACTACCACATGAAACCCTTGGGTGTACATTAATCACTCACCAAAATAATATGGTAGAACACACTTTGGTGACCGCCATTGTGTCAGAGACGTAGAGGCCCGCTCTCAGGAGCCCCTCAGCCCCCAATTACACTACCGCATAGGCGCGGCGTACGACCCCTGGCTCCTTAAAATAGTATCCTGTTAACAATGATGAAGATTGCGTCATTCACTAAAGTAACACAAATGAACAGGATTTGTTGTTTAACACGTAAAAAAAATTATTTGACGCGTTTTAAACATCAGTGTGACTGATGAAATATGTAAGCGTTACTAATGGTCTATTCTTAGATGCTTGATCTCAATTTCTGTTTGAATTATCTAAAAATAGATGCTAATCGCATCATTCGCAAAGTGACTAAACTGTTTGGATTTTTTTATGGACAAAAAGAAACATTCCAGTTATTAATCTAACCTTGGTTAGTTTTTTTGATTATTAAAATAAAACGTATTACATGGCCCTCAGCGGCCCATGTGAGCCTTTGGGGGCCGAAACAGACATTTTTATTTACAGCCTAATCGCACCCTACCACGGCGCCAGAGGACACGCCTGATTCAATTTAGTAAGCGTTTGTAAAGCCCCATCCTATCCATTGTCTATCACACTGTTTAGACCGAACGTATTCACCATAGCGCCCACGGGAAAGACGAGGGCGCCAAATCGCATCCTGCCGGGGGGCCGCCCATGCAAAATTAAATCCCCCGCCCCCAATACCCACCCACCCCTATTCCGCCCCCCCCCCCCCCACCGCAGAAACCTTCTCGGGAGTATTCATCAACTCCCTAAAGTTTAATGGCACCGGGATAAATTGCGTCGAACCGCAATCGTCTTTTATTTTTATATACCGTATATTGAGAAAAATCACACCATTTCGTGGCGCCGCCCTTGTGAATTTTAAAAATGATTTTTTTACAGAACCCTTCCCTGGAGTGTTCTAATAAAGTCCCTAAAGTTTGATGGCTATCGGATGAACGTTGTGAGACCGCAATCGACTTTTATCTTTATACACCATATGTTTAGAGAAAACAAATCGCGCCTTGCCAGGGCGCCATCCCTACGAATTTGAAAATGTTTTTAGCGCAGAAACCTTTCCAGGAATATTCTCAACATCCTCCCAAAGTTTCATGGCGATCGTGTGAACGGTGTCACCGCAATTCAGTTTTATTATTTTTGTATACCGTATATAGAGAAAAAACGCACCTTTACGTGGCGCCGCCCTTGCGAAATTAAAAATGATTTTTGTTTTACAAAACCCTTCCCCAGAGTGTCCCAATAAACTCCCTCAAAGTCTCATGGCTGTCGAATAAACGTGTCAAGCCAAAATCGACTTTTATTTTTATATATCGTATAAAGAAAAAAAAATTGCGCCCTGCCAGGGCGCCAACCCTGCGAATTTGAAAATGTTTTTTGCTTTTTCGTTTGTTTTTTTCTTTGTGTTCGTATTGGTGTTTGTGGTTGTGGTTGGGTTTGTTGTTAGGTTTTTGTTTTCGTTTGTATTTGTAATTGTGTTAGCGTTATGTTTGCATTTTGTTGTTTTGGTTTTGGATGGTTGTGGTTTGGGTGGGCAATGCCGGGTTTATGATGATTACTAAACACAGGTAATGGTCTTTAACAGAAAGGTTTTTCACAGAAGCCAGAGCAGGGCCTGGCCGGGACGGCTAGTTTTGATCAAATATGTAAACCTATATTTTAAAAATATCCACAACCACAAAACATACAGTGGTTTTTTTAATTTATGACCATGGTTGCAGTTTATTTCAGCCAGAATGTGACTTAAAACCAATGGATTCCTATTTAAAAAAAACGGTTTGAAAGAATAAAAATAGTTAGTAAGCCAGTTTATCCTCTCTATGTAACGCTTTCGGAGAAACAAGTGCTGATTGGCTTAGCTGCCATAAACAGGGTCGACTGGAGAAGTATAGCTGCATTTCTTTGTTCATCAGTCGCTCCAATAAATAAGTCACTGTAACGTTTGAGAATGTTTCTAGAGGCTTGCTGTGATAAATATTAAATTAAGGTAGCTCTTCTTAGAAAGTGTAAAATATAAAAATAATCCTTAAAAAACTTTACAAAATTGTCGATTTTCCTTAAGTATGGTGGTAACAAACTCAACAAAAGAAAATGTATAAAACAGATAAAAAACAATATAACGCACATAAAACGAAAAAAATAGTATATTATTAAACATTAAAGCGAAAACCATTATTGTTACATTTAATTTTATCATACTATTTTGTATATGAAAAGAATATAACTTTTCTGGAGTAAGATAACGAAACTACAACTACGTCGAGATGAAATAAATTATTTCCAATCGTTTTAAAAACAGATCAATTATTCCCGTGCAGGTTTCCCTCTACTTGATCTGTAAATATAGATTTTAAATGAAAAATTCTTAGATTTTCGTTTTATTATTTCAAATATGCCTGTCGAATTACATTAACAATTATTATTTTTTATGTTCACGAATTAATTTATAAATCAAATTACCTTCTTGTGCAATTAATAAAAAGTAGGATCAAAAGAACTGATAGAAATATGAAAATTAACATTTTCTCATTAGATGACATGGAAGAATTTTGAAGATTTTCTTGGGAAAAAGTTGTTTCCGTTTTGTTTACGGGAAATGAATGGGATCTTTTCTTTTCATCTGTAATGAAGTATATATTACTAATATATATATATATATATATATATATATATATATATATATATATATATATATATATATATATATAATATGCTACATTTTGTCTAAACAAACGAAAACTACATTAAAATTTAAGATATATACTGCAAAAATATTTTTTTTTTGAAAACCGAAAATAAAGTGCAATTATATTCCAATGTTTAAAACAGCAGCTCAAGACGAGTCTAAGCCATTAATTTATTCGTAAAATAGATGTCTTAGTTAAAGTTGACAACTAATCATCAAACACAACTTCCAAGTAAACTATGTTGTACACTACATTTGAGATGATGATCGTCCTATTATTATTATTATTACACCTTAGTTCAGCGTCGCCAAAAAAAAAACTTTTATGATATTAATCAACGTAAACTCAGTGATTTAAATTTCGCCGTGAACACTAATCATTCTGGTAATTGGAAAATTATAGTTTATTATCGATTTCTAAAAATCCTTCAGTATTTGATATTTTATGTCATATAACCATGAACTAGTATATCCAGGGAAATATACGCCTCTGTTTTTTTTCTTGAAAAACATCGGTTCTTCTTCCCTTAAACTTCTAATTTCTATAGCATTATTCAACTTAAAATTCCCCCCTAACCTCTAATATTATAAAAGAATATACAAGAACGTTTTGTGTAGCTCACTACTGCCTTATTTTCCCTGTTCATCATTGTTACCAGCTTACACAAATATAATATGTGTTAAACAAATTTTATGTTGTTTTTTTTAATTGAAAATTATCTCACTCTCATCCAACCAATACTAAGCTCCAAGAAAAATACTTTTTTGTAAATGTAACCAATGACAATAATTAGCTACTACATTATACAAAGGTGCATGTTTATGAATAATGTTAACAGTCAATTTGCTTATATAAATAATTACAAAGTCCATTTTTACTTTCTCGTATACAGAGTATAGTGGACGTATTGTAATCGTGCACAAAAAGCACATGGAATTGTGAAAGTTTTCATCTTTTTTACTTTCTCGTATATACGAAGTATAGAGAAAGTCTTGCAATCGTGCAACAAAAATCGAGATTTTTACAAATCTCGACGTTTGACATCTCACTGATACGGAAAAACATAATTTTGCAATCTTGTCCGTATGTCTGTGTGTCTGTGTGTCTGTCTGTCTGTGTGTAAACACGATAACTTGAGTACCGTTACAGCTAGGTTGATGAAATTTCATATATAAGTATTTTAATGAAAATCGTAGATCCTGATGAACTTCTGAGCGATTTCCGATAACCGGAAGTGGTATTTTTTCTACTTTGAAATTTTCAAAAGCCTATAACTTGAGTACTATTCCAGGTAGATAAATGAAATTTCACATTTAAGTAAAAGATCTAATTCTCTACCATGTGTCAAATTTTGAGTAATTTCGGTTGACCAGAAAAACTAATTTACACTATTTTCGATTTCTCAAAAAACGCATGTAAATTTGTAAAGTACTAATAGTATTTTTTCTATGAGATTCTATTCTATTTTTAAAAGTTTAAGTAATTAAAAATCACGTCTATATTTCATGTTATATAAGAATATTCGAGAAAGTTTAGGGGAGATAACTCCCGGTTTATTTAACTTTTCCCCGATTTAAGGTAACCGAAAGTGGAACTTATTTTACTTTTGGTTTTTCAAAAACCTATGACTTTACTACTATTTCAGATAGACTAACAAAACTTCAAACATAAGTAAAATATCCAATCCTCTGAATTCTGTTAAATTTTGATTAATTTCTCTTGACCGGAAGTAGTAATATACGAAATTTTCAATTTCCAAAAAACAACTTCCAGTGCAATAATGTGAAAGAAATTATTTTATTGTTATTTCAAAACCTATTTTTTTTTAAAAGACAGAATAGAATCGCATATAGAAAAAAAATTAACACAAAAAGAACAAAAGACAAATGAGTGGAGGATTAGTGCTGTATAAATTCAACTTAGTTACCTTTGACGAAAAAGCGGAGAAGACCTAAAGTACTACGTACGAGCTTAAAAAGAACTTAAAATATGTCTGTATTAAGTGAGAATAAGATTTTACACACATGTATAAAATGTGGTCTATTGAAACGTTTCTTCATTTATCGATATTTTTAAAACCAGAACATAGTAAACTACCTTTTGTGTTATTGGAGAACACTCAAAAATTGGAAGTAATAAAGTTATTGTATTTCCAGTTAAGATTTCCTGTTATTAAAAAACCGACTTAAGTTGAAATTACCTTATGCATTCAATGTATACTTATGTCTCATTTCGTCCAACCTAACCTAAGAGTTTTTCAAGTTATTGGGTTTTGGTAAACGGAAGTAAAATAAGTACCACTTTCGGTTACCGACAAATTCACCAAAACTTCGATAAAGAACTACAAATTCGATATTATGATTATTTTTTTAATTTCATCAACATAACTGAAACTGAATTCAAGTTATCTTTTCCATAGATGACAGACACAAATTGCAAAACTTGTTTTCCGACTCAGCGAAGTGTGAAACGTCAAGATTTGTCAAGATCTTGTTTTCGATTTTTTGAACGATTACAATACATCCTCGGTACTGTGAATACAAGAATGTAAACAATGATTATAATGAAACTTACAATCCATGCAGTAATCACCGACTCTGTTAGGCATACATTCTTTACAAACTCCGGTGAACTGGCAGTCTTGGTGTCTACACGTTATACTACATATGTGGTCACAGTGTATGCCATACCTTCTTTTCGTACATTCTAAAATTAGATATTGTTTGTAGTTAACTAGAACCATATAGAATCATAGATAAAAGAATTATATATATACACATATTATATATATATATATATATATATATATATATATATATATAGGCCTATGTATATATATATATATATATATATATATATATATATATATATATATATATATATATATATAGGCCTATATATATATATATATATATATATATATATATATATATATATATATATATATATATATATTATATATATTATATATATCTATATATATATTGTGACCTACTTAGGTCTTTTCTTTCTTTATATAATTTAGTTTATTAAGTTATGTAATCGACCATGAGAGTTGTACGGTCATCTGAAATCCTCGGTCACCTGAACTCCGTCACGTCATGTGATTGGATTTTAATTGGTTGTTCCGATCCTTAGCAGATCCTCGAACAATGGTCTTACGACATTAAAGATCCTTAGCAGATCCTCGACCAATGGTCTTACAACATTAAAGATCCTTAGCAGATCCTCGACCAATGGTCTTACGACATTAAAGTAACCTCCCTTGGTTTTGATCTTGTATAAACTCGTGCACGGCAAGTCTCCTGGCAGCTTGACCCTAGTTCCTGAGAGAAACAGTGTCGGCATTTTGAGTTGTTTAGTTTGTGGCGGTATATTTCATTTCCTTATTATAAGGTGTTTTGTGGCCATTTCAGTGTTTCTGATATTTTTCCTAGGTGTATTTTTTCACCAAGGCCTCAACTGTGATTTTGATATCTAGTTGTTAGTTTTATTTAATTAACTTAGAGATATCTGTAAGTTGATTTTTTTGCTTACCTTTGCTCTTAGTTTGTATTATATTTTGATGTTGACTTAGTGTCATTTGTATATACTATATACTAGTACACAGATTAAATAGTAGTTGTCAGTTACGCCTAGTTTGAGTCACATCGCTGTCCATAACTACAATTAAACGAACCCGGGGTGTTCGCCTGATCAGACGGCGATCATTACAAAAATATATATATATATATATATATATATATATATATATATATATATATATATATATATATATATATATATGTAATATGTATATTTGTAATAAATAAATTCACCTCACGACATATTATATTATGTTATGTAGTTATTATCGTGCCAGTAAGGTACTTTGTATTTAACACAATTATTCGACATCGTCATTCAATAGATTTTTAAAGATAAGTCAAATGCATATTTTTTCATGTTTACAGCATTTCTCCTCAACAGACAATGCAGAAATTGGGGTGGTATAATGTTTGAGCTCTCGGCTGCTAAACTAGCAGTTTTGAGTTTGGATCCCGACATAATACTGAGCATTACATACTTTTTTATCCCATGGATTTTTAAACAGATGAACTCTACTTCATCTACCATAATAAAGAAGTTACATAATAAAGAACTTAAGTATAAAAAAAAGTTTGTTATTTAAGCGTATATAAAAAATCAATCAATTATAAATTAATTTAAAATTTTCAAAGCTAAAACAAATATATTACCACCATATGCCTGCATTCCACACATTGATAAAATATTGCTTGTGCTTAAAACGATTTTCATGATAAAATCATGTTTATCAAAGTTGAATTCGTGTATGAATCCAAAGTGATCTAAAACTCTGGAAAACACAAGCCTGTCTTCATCGTTGTAGTTGTACATTTCGACCATAATATTATTCAGAGATGTATCCGAAATTTCTACAAAGTATAAAAATTATTATTCAGAGATGTACCCGAAGTTTTTTTAGATAGTATCAAATAGTAAATAGGACATTTCCAGAAAGTAAAATTATTATTCGTCTTAATAATGTATTAATGCACAATTTAATAAAACTAAATATCTCATTGACTTATTACAATTGTAAATCGCTTTTTTACTTTACAGTACTTAAAATACTTTAGTTAAAGTTGGTCTCACACACTTTGTATTAAAAAGAAATAGCTGTACATATTTGAAATAGCTTAGCGACTAACTTAAATAATATCAATTTACTATGTCGCTTTCTCTGTCTCTGTCTCTTTCACACATTCAAATATACACACATATATATGTATTTTTATGTATATGTACATACATATATACACATATATGCATAGTTAGATATATAGTAGATGTATATATATATATATATATATATATATATATATATATATATATATATATGTATATATATTGTTACATTGTTATATATATATTGTTACATTGTTATATATATATTGTTATATATATATACAACAATTAAATATATTGCAATAAACTTAGCTTATGCTAATCTGTCTATTCAGCATATATTCATTTTAAATAAAAATATGTTTGGATTTCGTAAAATATATACTTTCTTACCCGGTGTATGTATTACAATCTGATAGACTTCACGCGGCCAATCAAATTTTGATTCCAAACTGATTTTTTTCCCAGGCCTTTTTATAATTAAACAATTTTCCTCGATATTTTCATGTACGTAATTTATGCTATGACTGTGGCTGTCAAAGCTTATGGCAAAATTTGCTTCTTTTGTAAGATCTCTTCCTATTTGCAAATGGTAAATTTTTTTAAAAATTATTAGAAGAAGCAATGTATCGGAATATGAAGATATTAACGACTAAAGCTTAAATATAAATTATCATATCAAAATACTAACCGCCGTTTACTCGGAGTTTGCAAATGGAAGCATTTGAATTAAATATGATTTTAATTTCAGTTACTACTAATTTGCTTTTGCAAAGAATCTCGACATTATATGAATCGACCCTAAAATGCGTTGACTCGGGACATTTGTTCTCATTTCCATTGAGGAATGCATGAAGAGTTGCTGCACTAATATTACTGTCTTTAAAAGAAAACATTAAATATTAATTTTAAAGATATTGACATAGTTATAAATAAAGATATATAGAAAAAAATACTGATACAGTTAAATTATAGTTATAGTTACGGATAAAGCTACAGAACAAGATACAATTACATACAGCTGTAGACAAATACATATACTGAAACGCATACACATACAGCTACAAACACATCCCCATCCTCGTTCACGTTCAAGTACAGGTAAACGTACATGTACACGTACATGTACTTGTGCACATACACATAGACAAACATACAAAAAAGATACAGTTCTAGAAAAAAATACAGAATATAAAATTATTACATAGTTTGTTGTTTTCACATAGAGATAAATCTATCATTTACACCACCCACCTTTATGAAAAAAAGTTATTCTAACAGAAATAAAATAGGTCTCCGCCTTAAACTTGATGTGCACAAAATTTGTTGAATAGCAACTGCCGTTTTCGCGTAAATATTGTGGGTATATTTCATTCGCCAAAAGCATAATATCTCCTGTTTTAATTAAAGAGCTTTGATTAATGAGATAATTATGTTTATTAAGAAGAATATATATATATATATATATATATATATATATATATATATATATATATATATATGGATATGGATATAGATATAGATATAGATATAGATATAGATATAGATATAGATATAGATATAGATATAGATATAGATATAGACATAGATATAGATATAGATATAGATATAGATATAGATATAGATATAGATATAGATATAGATATAGATATAGATATAGATATAGATATAGATATAGATATAGATATAGATATAGATATAGATATAGATATAGATATAGATATAGATATAGATATAGATATAGATATAGATATAGATATAGATATAGATATAGATATAGATATAGATATAGATATAGATATAGATATAGATATAGATATAGATATAGATATAGATATAGATATAGATATAGATATAGATATAGATATAGATATAGATATAGATATAGATATAGATATAGATATAGATATAGATATAGATATAGATATAGATATAGATATAGATATAGATATAGATATAGATATAGATATAGATATAGATATAGATATTGTGACCTACTTAGGTCGAGTCATTTTTATTTTGACATTGTATAATTCCTTATATGGAATGATGGTGTAACACCTGGGGTTTTTCCACTGACTTATTAAGGTGTTTGAGACATAGAAATTTTCCATTAAAATCTGATTGAATGATTCTGATCAGATGATTATCCCAACCAATGGCGACATGAGTTGAGGATAACCTCCCCTGTCACAGAAGTCTTTAATTGCACTGCACACTCGCAACACGAGGCAGTTGATCTTGACCTGGCAGTCTACGAGGCAGTTTTACCTTGATAAGGCAGCCGTCCATATTGTCCGGCTATAGACTCTGACCATTTGAACGTGAGAGTACTTAAGACCTGTGTGTGCCTTGCTTTCTTAAGTGATTTAGTCTTCTAGTTTAATATTACTTGTCGCTAAGTAATTCTAGAAACTACAGCAGTGTTGTGTGGCCTGTGGCTGTTTTTTAGACAGTGTAGAAATCTGTGATAGTGTTTTTTCCTACATTGTGTAAGTTGGGTTTTTGATATTTTATACATTAAATATTTTATTTAGTTCAACCTTGTGTTCGGCCACTTCTGAGTTCGCTGATTAAAAGGTCGTATGTAGATTGGATGAGTGTTAATTACAATAGTATCACTAGCTTCCCTAGACATTAAATTCGAGCCCTAGTGGGTCGTTGTGTTAAGTGTTCATCCACTTAGGCCGTAAGGCATTTGCATATGACCCCGAAAAAAGAATCCGGGGACGTTCTCCTTCTATTTGGCTGATAGATAGGTTAACGTTACAAAGTGGGAGCTCGCCGAGATTTAATCTGTCGTTCCAGTTGTTGGTTATATCAGTTGAATACTAAGGTTAGTTGGATTTAGTTGTTTTTATATCCAGTAGCGCAGTGTTCTTACAACGCGCGCTCAGGCTAGAGTATCTAGGTCAAATAAGCAGACGTGTCACGGCCTACATTTAGAGGTCAAGTACACGGCCCAACGCTGTGTATTAATTTAAAGGATCTAGGCTTGTTGTGATTTGAAAGTTAGTGTTATGGAGTCTTTTTTGGCTAATCCGACTGTTGAAGATGTCGAGAAGTTGAGTAGAAAAGTTTTGGTTAGTGTTGTTAAGGAATTGAAATTGGATTATTCTGTTACGCAGAAGTCAGAGGTGTTGAGAGATAAAATTGTTGTTCATTTCATTAATGAAGGAGTATTTGATGAAAGTTTGTTGGCTGGTGTGTTGCTCCGCGAGGAGAAAACTCTAGAGAAGGTAGAATTAGAAGCTAGAATTGCTTTAGAGAAGGAGAAAGTTGCTTTAGAGAAGGAAAAAGTTGCTTTAGAGAAACAGGAGTTAGAGGCTAAAATTGCTTTAGATAAGAGGAGGTTGGAATTAGAGTTTGGTCAAGTTAGTGATGTCACTTCTCCGGTAGATCCAAAAAAGTTGTCGGTAGGGCAAGTGATTGCCAAATTTGGGAAATTAGTTCCTAAATTTGATGAAACAGATTTGGTCGTTTTCTTTAACTCGTTTGAGAGTTTAGCGAAGACATGTGAATGGCCCGAAACTTCCATTACTGCTTTATTGAGCTCTGTCCTTACTGGGAAAGCTGCAAAAACATACCAGGCACTCTCTCACGACGTTCAAAATAACTATAGTTTGGTCAAGACTGCCATTTTAAAGGCCTACGCACTGACGCCCGAGGCCTATCGGACAAAATTCCGAACACTCCGCAAGTTACCCACACAATCATATGTGGAATTTCTCTTTGAAAAGGAGAAAATATTCTCAAGGTGGCTACACTCTGAGGAAGTTTCTGAGTTTGAGAAACTCAGGTCACTTATCCTAAGGGAAGAATTCCTATCGTCCCTGCCTGAAGAGATACGACTACACATTCTGGATAACAAGATAACTGACATCCAGAAGGCTGCTGAGTCGGCTGACACATATATGTTGGTGCATAAGAAACCACCGGTGTCAGGAAACCGCCTCAACCCCGTGCTTCCCCTTTTTGGCAGCAGTCATCCTGTTGGCCAACATTTGAAGGCATCACAGTCCAGAGAGAAACCAAGATCAACTCTCAATCGTCGAGCAGTATGCCAGTTCTGCAAAAGGTCTGGGCATCTTGTCAAGGACTGTTACAAACGTCTTCAGAATAACAGAGAGGTGGTGCGTACTTCCGCGCACTATGCTCTATCCCCTCAAGCAGCCAGTTCAACTATGAACTCTAGAATTCAAAAGGACTCTAACCCTAAGTGTCCGCAAGAAGGTAGTCAAGTCTCCACACATTATGTGCAGTCACATTTTGACTGTTCTCGCCACCATCCAGTTTCTTCCGAGTCTACCGATCTCGAGAGATCGAGAAAAGTTGACTTTTCATCTTTTATTGCCGAAGCCATCATTAGTAAACCAGGTGATCCGTTGTCTCAGAAGAATATCACCGTTCTAAGAGACACAGGAGCGTCACAATCACTCCTTTTGAAAAGTTCAATGGACATTTCACCAGAGACGAACACTGGAAGGATTTCCATTATCCAGGGAGTGGGGACAAAATCTACTGTCGTCCCTCTACACAAGTTTGCCCTGAAACATCATCTCGTCGAAGGTGAGGTCATTTTAGGTGTGATAGATAGTATGCCTGTCCCAGGAGTACACCTACTTCTAGGGAATGACCTTGCGGGAAGCAAAGTATACCCCTGTACGGTTTCAGACCCTTTGTCAACAGTTCCAGATAATGATTATGAACTGTATCCTGCATGTGCGGTGACAAGAAGCCAGACCAAACAATTGTCTGACACAATGTCTGAACCACACCTGCCATCATCGTCAAGAAATTCGACTCCCAAACTAGAGTCTATGCTTCCAGAAAACACAAGCCTGGGCTTACCCCTGAGAATATCTCAGGAAGACATCATTAAAGCTCAACAAGTCGACGCGGAACTCAAAGCAACGGTCGAAAAATCTCTATCATCTGACGATGGAGAATATTTCTCCGAGAACGGCCTCTTCTTTCGTCGCGCTATACCAGTGATTGCCTCACCAGCCGAACCATGGTTGGGTAAAAACCAGCTGTGGATCCCTCCACCTTATCGGCATGAAATACTTAAGCTGGCACATGACCATCCAATGTCAGCGCACCCAGGTGTCACTAAAACGACGGCGAAGATCAAAGAACTGTTCTTTTGGCCCAAAATGAGAAAAGATGTGTCGCGTTACTGTAGAAGTTGCACGAACTGTCAGTTGGCCGGAAAGCCAAACCAGACAATTCCTAAGGCCCCTTTGAGTCCGATTCCTGTATTAGAAGAACCTTTTTCTAAAATTGTCATGGACTGTGTAGGTCCCTTGCCTAAAACCAAGGCGGGCAACGAGTACCTACTTACCTTTATGTGTTCAAGTACCCGTTTTCCCGAGGCGATTCCCTTACGGAACATTAAGGCAAAGACTGTAGTCAGAGCCATGACCCGGTTCTTCACTACCTTTGGATTACCTAGAATCGTGCAAACAGATCAAGGCAGCAACTTCACCAGTCACCATTTTCAGGAAGCGCTAGCCAAGCTAGGCGTTACCCACATCACCAGCTCAGCCTACCACCCTCAGTCTCAAGGCGTACTTGAGAGGTTCCACCAAACCCTCAAAACCATGTTAAGGACATTCGCTAACAGTAACACCCAATGGGATGAGTCTGTTCCTTGGATTATTTTCGCCGCGAGGGACTGTGTCCAGGACTCTTTAGGCTACTCGCCTTTTCAACTTGTGTTTGGACATTCTGTCCGTGGCCCCCTGAAGCTGATACACGAACGTTGGACAGGTACCAGTGATCATCCAGTGGAAAACTTCGACGATTTTCACGTTCGACTGAAAGCCGTGTGCGAAATGGCTCACAAGAACTTAAGAAGGGCCCAAGTTAGAATGAAAGAACTGTATGATAAGCGTTCTTGTAAACGAACATTCAATCCAGGCGACAAAGTTCTTGTGCTAGTACCTAATCTGAACAATGCGTTATCCTTGAGATATTGTGGACCCTTTACTGTGCATTCAAAATTAAGTGATTTGAACTATGTTGTCAATACGCCCGACAGAAGAAAGAAACAGACAGTGTATCATGTCAACTCACTGAAAAAGTATTATGATAATTGTAACAATTTTCAATCCACAGCTACTTTACCTGTATGTTCAAATGTTTCTGATGATGTGATACATGATAAATTGAAACCCCCAAAATTGGTAAATTCTTCCTTTTTAGATAATTTGAATGTCCACCTTATGCATTTGTCCACAGAGGAAAGCCATAGATTGTCTCAGTTATTCGAGACATTTCCCTCTATCTTTGGGGATGTCCCCAAAGAAGCGAAGGTTCCACCTCATGATGTAGACGTTGGTGACGCAAAACCCATTAAACAACACCCCTATAGAGTTAACCCGGAAAAAGCTGCTTTGATAAAAGATGAAATTGATTATATGCTCAAGAATGATATCATTGAGCCCAGTTTCAGCAACTGGAGTTCCCCATGTCTCCTAGTACCGAAAGACGGTGGATCTTTCAGGTTTGTGACCGACTTTAGGAAGGTGAATGCGCTCACCAAAGCTGATTCCTATCCTTTACCTCGAATAGAAGACGTTATTGATAAAGTTGGTCAGGCTAAGATAATTTCCAAAATTGATTTGCTTTCAGGATACTGGCAAATCCCCTTATCTGACCGTGCAAAAGAAATATCTGCTTTTGTAACCCCTAATGGTTTTTATAGATACAAACGTATGCCTTTTGGTATGCGAAATGCTGGTCAAACTTTCCAGAGGGTCATTAACTCTGTCATTGCTGACATAGACCAATGTGAGGCCTACATAGATGATATAGTTGTATTTTCTAATACTTTTGAAGAACATATTGTTCAGTTGACTAACCTTTTTAGAAAATTGTCTGAAGTTAATTTTACTGTAAACTTACATAAAAGTAATTTCTGTAAAGCTTCAATTACCTATTTGGGTTATCAAGTGGGAACGAACCAAGTTCGGCCCATTGAAGCTAAAGTAGATGCTATTGTAAAGTTGCCACCTCCCAAAAATTGTAAAGAGATCAAAAAGTTCCTTGGGATGGC
>NW_026732256.1:1165000-1207500 GCF_028476545.2 Physella acuta
ATTTTGAAATAGTAGCTGTGAGAACTTCTTCTTTCTGCATCGTTCTTAATTTTTTAGTGTTGGAAGAGACCCCCTCAACACATTTAAGTATACGTATAAACCGGTTATGCGCCATTGAGGCCATTGACTCTGATTTCAGCCTGTTTTTATTTTGAATTTTATTCAATAGCCTTTGTCCAATCAATTACTAGGCAGCAGTTGTTTGATTTAGGAGCTAATGAGCCTCATATACCGGAGGGTTCGAACTCGAGACTTTTCGGTTTAGTAACCATGAGCTTTACCGACTCGACCACGCCAACCGCTGCTGTGAGAATAATGAAAGAAATTTATTTCCTGAAGTCAATGGCGTCGCTAGGTTGAGTGTCACCCGGTGCGTCTTTTCGTCTGTGTGTATCGACCTACATAAGCTTATAATTTCAATATATGCTGCATAATAAATCTTTAATGCAACGGGCAAAAAGCATTCTCCTTCTGTCAATTTTGCTATTTTTTGCCATGTTGTCACTCCCTTAATTGTGTCACCCGGTTCGGTCCGCACCCACCCACCCCCCACCCCCTCTTCCCCCCCCCCCCCCGCCCCGCCCTCGCTACACCTCTAATAGAAGTTTATGTATTTGTTTTCATTATTTTTCATGTTATTGTCAAAAAAAAATCTGGTGATTTTAACTCCTGCCATAAAATGCAGAAATAATGAATCTACCACATACATAATAGTAGAAGTTTATGTTTTTGTATTCATTATTTTTCATACAGAAATGATTTATCTTGCATATACATCATAGTAGAAGTGCATGTTTTTGTTTTTGTTTTTGTTTTTGTTTTCATTTTTATTTTATTTTCTTAAATATAAATCTCAAATTGAATGAATGCTTACTTGAGCACACACCAGGCATTGTCCACTCTTGATTAGCTTGGCAGGTGATGTTGTCGTTCCCTTTAACTTCGTAACCATCTTCACAGACCAGTGTACACACGCTACGCAACTCGTTTTGACAATTATGCCATGCCCCTTTTGTAATGTTGGGAGCAGCGCTACATCTTTTCTCTTTTAAGTAAACATTTACTAAACTTTTGGAGCATTGATAATATCCAAAGCTTTTTTTAAATTATCAG
The DNA here is from genome assembly GCF_028476545.2 of Physella acuta. Lineage (NCBI taxonomy): Eukaryota > Metazoa > Mollusca > Gastropoda > Physidae > Physella > Physella acuta. The sequence continues at coordinate 1,166,114 of NW_026732256.1, forward strand.
GAAATATTTATAAAGCTGTAAGGACTATAAGAATGTTACTAACAAACATGTACACTAAGTAAAATTATTATTAGTGAAGTAAAATATTTTAATGATGCCTTTCAAGAAGAAAAGTTGAAAATAAAGAAATAACTATATAATTTCTGTAATACTTATAAAGTTTAGTAATTTTAACCTTATTTCAAATATTAGTGTGTATTTCTAAAACAAACAACATATTACTTTTGCATACGCCAGGCACAGTCCACATTTCGTTTCGTTGGCATGTGATCTGTTTGTTTCCTTCCACTTCGTAACCCTCTTCACAAGACAAGGTACACACACTATTATAACCACCTGGGCAAATACCCCACGTTCCCTTAGGTACGGTAGGTTTGTTACATTTTATTTCTGTAATTTTTTTTAAAAATTATAAAAATTCTACAAATTATTATGTAGACATTTGCACAAGCCTTGATATAGTGCATATATCAAAATGCAAGTAGAATGATAACAATTTGGATTATAAAAAAAAATTCATTGCAAATTGAATAAATGTGATCCCCTATTTAAATATGTACTGATCTGTCTTCAAATATAGACGATTTAATTTAATCTTCATTATCATTCCTTTAACTACCTTCCTCGCAGTCTTTGCCCTTATATCCAGGGGTACAACCACCTGTACGGCAGACGCCTGTCGACGGCATACAGGAGGATTTAGAGTCTGTACATTGGCAGGTATGTTCACAGTTCAGGCCGTAATTTTGTCCACTACAAAAGTTATCTCGGAAATATAGTAATCGTAATACTACAGCGATATCCCACTGTAGTTTAAGCAGAATGTCATAAATTATTTTTGGAAATTTTACTTGGTCTAGTTTTCCTTTCTATCAAGGCCTTAGATATTTAACAATTTTTTCTGCTATTAATACCTTAACGCTAAAGAGTGTTTATTGAAGCATATTTTACTGCGTCGCAAGTATGTAATTAATGTATACTGAACACATTAGCTAAAGCTTAGCGAAACTCCTTTCGACAAGTTCACGCGATGCAAAAGCGTATTTAAAACATTAAATAGACATTCAACAGACGGTTTGAGGAGTAAATGACCCTAGCTATCCGAGAGATTTTTTAAAAATTAAATTTCAACCGGTCAATTTTAGGTTTTATAGACAAAAAGGTACTCATAAAACCTAAAAATAAAAATGTCGATATATGATGATTTTATTTGTATTTATTGTCATTTTGCTTATATAAGTTTAATCTTCCATAAAGTCAACAAGATAATTTTGAATATAGATATATTTTGAATATAGAGTAAAGTTTTTATAAATATTCATATTTCAAAATATCATACAAGTTAGAGAAATACAAAATATTTTTATTTTACAATGGATAAAGTAAACTAAATTTAAAGTTATTTTACCTTTTATTGTCGAGTTAAAAATAGATCTGTTGTGTTTTATTAGTTTTGTTATCATAGTTTATTTTCCAGTTTTATTAGGTTGAAAGTTATTCTTATGATAATGGAATCGCTTCATCGCATGTAAATATATTGGAATAAATTTTGTATGATTTATTAATCACACAAAATATATAAATCTATATCGTTTTTAATTCATAAAAACGTTTCAATAACAAGCATTTATGTAATAATGTACTAAATGAAGCAAATAAATTATTAATAATTAATAATACACTACTAATACACTACTATTACTGTTAAAAAAGTGCGGGTCACTATATTATATATTAAATGCATTTTATTTATAGTTATTTAAAAAGTAGTGTATTATTATATATTTAAAGAAAGTGAATTATTACATACAAGCTTGATATTAAAACGTTTCTTATTTTAAAAAATTCCGTACTTTAATTTTTTTTTTAAATTTACAATGACTAAAAACTATTACGCACCTAATGAACACGATAACGCGCGTATAATAGTGCGGAATAGTTAGATAAGCCTGCCTACTAATTTGGACACAATTTAAATTAACTCATTAAAAAATTAACTAGGCATTCTATTAATTTCAATTAAATGTCAATTGCATTGTCTTCATGTCTTGACCTATGTGCCAACTTTGCATGTAATCTGTCTGTAAGAAGTGCCAAAAATTTTGCTGGAGCGTTTCGATCTATTACGACAGATAGATCATAGACAGACTGTCGACAGACTGACCATAGACAGAGAAAGGAATTTAAACAAAAAGCTTGTAAAAATTATCCTAAATAGGACTGTTTTTACAGAACGTAATGTATGGAATCCTGTGGCATCCAATATTTTTTAATCAAATATTCTATAAAAGAGAAAACTAAAAATACCTCCATAAATCTCCACTTCACACAGCGTCAAGATGTTGTCAAGTAAATAAATTGTCACTCTGTTGGCAACAAACATCTGTATAGCCCAGTCATAAACTAAAGTGTCAGTTTTTGTACTAGTGTCGTGAAAACTGTAAACCGGAATGTCTTTAGTTGAGTTGAATGCTTCTAAGAAAAAGCCAGCCAATCGTTCTGGAATATCAACTGAAATCAAGACAATTTTATCATCCCTTTTTCTCTCAAATACGTAAAGTTTTATCCAATATGTAAGCACACCATTCTTACAATTAAAAAATAATATAGTGTGTCATTTTTAGAAGGTGAGCAAACTAAAACTTCTGGGCTGGGGGGTGGTGAAATAACTGCTGAAAATACACGTCATCTACATCAATACAGCAACACGTCCATAGCCCCTTCAACCCCTTCAAGAACGAAAAAAGAATGTTTATAAAATACATATAAAATATTTACTTTTACCAGTGTTAACCTTCCCCCTCCCCCGTTTTCGGTTAATTTCTCCAGTTTGTTTTTCTAACTGGAGTTAAGTATCCCACTAAATTTCCGGATCTTGCATAAATTTCAAATCTGGATAAAATTAGTTTTAAATTAATTTTATCTTTCCATTTCAATTTGCAGTTGATATGGGGAATTTATTTTTTGTTTTAGTTTAGAGAATAAGACAACATTATCAACCTATTGTCCGTTGTATTTCTCCCTCAACGGGCCGTTAACTAGTGTTATGAGAAGGACGCCAGATGTATTTTATATTTAATACCCGAGCTTTAAGCTACATTTGTGTATATGGTATAAATATTCCATATAGTACACTATAGCTATTAATTGTGGTATATCTAGCTTCGAGTGCGACTACGGGAACACATAAAATAAAATTGCAAAATTTATTGGCAATATTCAACATACAAGAACTTTTCTGTCTTTGATGAGGGAGAAAATTAAAACCAACTTTTTGTGATTCTTTTTACCGTCCAACTATCATCTACTTTAGTCTGCTAAATAATTCTCCGCTGGCCGCTTCATAATTTCGCTATACATTATCGTGTCTGCTTGTGCTAAAGGAAGCTGAAGTTGAGGATATCTTTTTCAAAAACCTCAGCATACTGTGGGATAGTGAGGTCAGCACTACCCCAGGTAATGTTGTCTCGCTACCGTGATTCAGGTACCCATATTAGCCAGACAGGAATCTGAACTCGAACTGAGTTAATTGGCGTCGAATAAAGTTTTAAGGAACGAAAATAATACACCATGATTATTAAACACACACACACAAACACACACAAACACACACACACACACACATATATATATATATATATATATATATATATATATATATATATATATATATATATATATATATATATATATATATATTTATGTATGTATGTATTTATACAAATATATATATGTATATAAATAATATGTACATATATATATATATATATATATATATATATATATATATATATATATATATATATATATATATGGGGTGGGGCGCCAAATTAAAACTAATCGCATAGTAAATACTCTTCTCTGGCCTATTCTACTTTACTTAATTACCATCTAGCCTTAAATTGTCATGCTGTCTCTGTTATTATCACTTTTCAGCACGATCACATAAACCGTAAACATTACATATATCAGTATTTGCTATCACACTATCCGTTAGTTAAATTAAATGTGCTTATATTATACCCTTTAATAAAAGTATATTTTCATAAACCTACACTAAAACTGTAATGTATTTTATCAAGAATCTTATAGTCACATTATAGTACATTTTTCCCACCTCTGTTGAATATTTTGAATCTTTGAATAAACACGTCTCTACTGAACGTAATAGTCCAATACTGCTTTGTGTTTGGTTCTATGTCTTCTTCCGTGTGAGTGCAAGAGTTCTGTATTATTTGATTGGATCTGTCACCATCGACTGCTTTTTCCGATCTATGCCAACGGTGGGTGTTGATTTGCGCTGTCTGTTGCTTCAAAGCGACGTTGCGACCTGCAAATAAACCGGGAATGATCTCCCCTAAACTTTCTCGAATATTCTTATATAAAATAACAGGGGATGGGAACTCGGGCTATAGACATGATTTTTAATCCATTTTAAATACTTAAAGTTTTAAAAATAGAATAAAATCTCGTAGACAAATTAATTGCACACCAAGTGAACGCCAAATAAAAAAGCGCATAATAGTGCGCAATATTATTAGTACTTTTAAAATTTACATTAGTTTTTTGAGAAATCGGAAGTAGCGTAAATTATTACTTCCGGTCAACGTAAATTACTCAAAATTTGACAGAAGGTAAAGAATTAGATCTTTTACTTACATATCAAATTTCATATATCTATCTGAAATAGTACTCAAGTTATAGGCTTTTGAAAAATTCAAAGTAGAAAAAGTACCACTTCCGGTTATCGGAATTCGCTCAAAAGTTGATACGGATCTACGATTTTGATAAAATACTTATATATGAAATTTCATCAACCTAGCTGTAACGGTACTCAAGTAATCGTGTTTACACTTGGACACACAGACACACAGACACACACACACACAGACATACTGACAAGATTGCAAAATGATGTTTTTCCGTATTAGTGTGGTGTAAAACGTCGAGATTTGTGAAAATCTCGATTTTTTTTTTGCACGATTACAATACTTTCTCTATACCTACTACGTATATACGAGAAAGTAAAAAAGAGAAAAAAAAAGCTGTATTCCGACCTATAGAATACAAGTAAAGCTACTCTACGACCTTTAAAAAGGGACGGAATGGCCTAGCGGTAGAGAGCTAGACTGCTAACCCGTAAGTCTCGAGTTTGAATCCGTGTTCAAGTCAGTAGACCGTACCTGAGTCCATTTAGCTCTGATCGGTATCTAACTCACGCTAGGGAAAGTTAAGACCGCTGCCCTTCTGTGGACACAGAAGCAGGTGAACTCTAATTTTCTTGCCCTATAGACCGTTTGGAAGTGGCATTTTAACTTACGTTTACGACCTATAATATAAGTTAAAAGCCTACAAGTCGACCTATAAAATGATATAAAATCAACAAATAGACCTTTATGACAACCTGAGACAGCGCAAATAAGAAGGAAGAAGTGGCACTAGGTAGGACACACGCTGCAAAAGGCTCACCCAAATGTGATACGCCAAGTGGAACCCCCAAGGAAAGCGGAAGAGATGGCGCCCAAGACAGACGTGGAGGCCGAGACTTCTCGAAGAACTGAAACCAACAAGTTAATAGCCGGGGATCGGATGAAATGGAAGGAAATGGTAGAGGACTTATGTTCCATAAGGAGCAGATAGGACTAAGTCAAGTCACTACAATCTACAAAATAAGATAAAACATATTGGCAGAAGAAAGAAATTATTTTAAAAATGTTTTATATAAATATAAATCTCTGTACACCTCACCTCCACTGACGAAGACTTCACACACTTTCCTTGGGCTCTCCAGCGTAATTTCTACAACATTGATTAGGTCAATCAAATTAAAATAGACGTCAGTTGTTCTATCATTAAAATCATGTACAATGGTGTACTTGCAGCCAACGATAGCACGCCCGCTTTTAAACACCAGCGAGACATTTCCTTTACCTGTAGATTGTAATACGTTTGTCAGCTGCTTAGGTCTCCTTAATAGGGGGTCATTGGTACTACTTGATTCAATGGTCAAATTGGACTAGTTAATAGGGGGTCATTGGTACTACTTGATTCAATGGTCAAATTGGACTAGTTAATAGGGGGTCATTGGTACTACTTGATTCAATGGTCAAATTGGACTAGTTAATATGGAGTCATTGGTACTACCTGATTCAATGGTCAAATTGGACTAGTTAATAGGGGGTCATTGGTACTACTTGATTCAATGGTCAAATTGGACTAGGTTATTGATCCTGTTTCTCGGCAAACGCGAGACTCGGAGCCTCCAGAACAACAATAAAGATTAACAACACTAAAGCGCCTACAATCGTTTCAAAGAGCATGTACACTCGGGATACAGCGGGCAATTGTTTTACCTAACTAAACCCTAACAAGGGGCGTACCTAGCTCCCCAGCAGTAGTGCACGGTGGACGCCCCAGAAGATGTGCAAGATTGGGCGCCCCAGCAGTAGGGCACTAGTGGGCGCCCAGCAGTAGGGCAAGGGTGGGCGCCACAGCAGTAGGGCACTAGTGGGCACCCCAGCAGTAGGGCACGCGTGTGAGCCCCGAGTACCCCAATGGTCACCCAGGTTACCTGATAAACTAATATTTAAAAAAAACACACTACTTTTTAAAATGAATGTATACTGTTATTGCAAGTTTAGTAAACTCATGTTTGTCATTTGACTTTTCTAACCGCGTTTAATAATAAAAAAAAAGAGTAATTTTACATATTCATTCGTATTAATGCTGAAAATTTGAAAAATGGGTGGGTCCACTCAAACAGGTAAATACTGAGATCAAAACAGAGAAAACAATGATTTTTCCCCACGTATTGTCATGGTTTCATACACAACTTCCTGCTGTCAACAACCCTCTATTATTGTTTTATACCAACACCCAACCTTGGGATAAACATTCACTAGCGACTCGAGGTTAACTCAACTCACACACGCATTATCCCTTGAGCTCTAGAATATTCTAAGGTAGCCCCTACATGACACATAATAGATTGCTCACATTAATCCGATATAATAAACATACGATAGGACTGGTAAGTAGGTCACCAACCAGTTCTACGGCTCAATAAAAACTGTATGTGCCATAGAACTGGTTGTTGACCTACTTACCAACTCTGTTGTATTTTATGTTTTCAAACTTTAATCCGTTATGGGCCTGCACCGTTAAAATTAAAAAAAAAACTCCTTTAATATTGACTTCAGTGTTATAAGTATCTATTCATATTTATATAAATTAATATTTTACTTATATATCTTGTTTGGGTAGAAGGGAAGCTGAAAGTGGTCTTTTTTGCGGTAGCGGTAATACTATGTCAGCAAATACATTTTGTATATATTTAATTTCACAAAACATATAAACTAGAAGAATTAAAAGTAAAAATAAAAGATTCACTTACTTGAAGAATCAAACACCACGCGAATCCAATAAATCTTGTGATAATTCTTCCAAGTGATCGTAATTTGCTCTACTACAATGCACGTGTTTACACTCCCGTCCCTGATATGCGTGTAGTCTGGCGTCATTGATTGTGCTTCGTTAACTAAATTCGCTATTAGACATTTAAATAAAATTGTACACATTAACACACCTCAAATGCCCAGGTACAACTAGTATTTTATTTGTTTGACATGTGAGATATCGAAATATCTTCATAATATCATTTGTCGTGAGACCATTTGTAAATTTAGTCTACACAAAGTAGCTTTTCTTTAACCAGATGAACAGATACACAAATATCGTACATGGAGTAGATGCAATTGTGAGAATTATTCTAATTTAGACTTCATTTCCATCAACTCGGTTAATACTTGTTATTATATTTTAATACTCTTTGTATTAGATTGTCAGTGTATGTTTCACGTGGAGGGTCTAGAAAAGGGTTGTTGCGAGGACAGTTTTTTTAGTGAGTTAAGCATCGTGTATATTACTGGGATAAATTACAGTTTTAAAGGGAGAGTATTAACTTAGATAAGGGAAGAAATATAATTTAGCCAAAAAAAAAAAAATCTTTAAGGCATATACATGTCAAGTTTTTAAAGTGGTAGTATGATGATACAGTTGTAATACAGCATTTAATTTATAGCTTATAAGTAAAATTGAAACGCTTTTGAGAAGCTTTAAACCTATACTCTATAGATTTGTAAACTTTAATATAAACAATTTTTACAAATCTGACTAAAACATTTAAAATTATTTGAAATTTAAAAGTTTAATGAAATGGGTATCAGAACTAGCCATAAAAGTTCACAAGGCGATGTCAAAAAATATGAACACCCTATTTCACCTGCCCTATAGAAGTCATGATTAAAAGCAAAATTTAAAAAAATACAATTAGATGGGTCTCATTTTTTTTCTATAAAAATGATATTCCACCACTAGACCATTCCAGTTCTTCAGTCTATAGAAAATTGTTCACTTGCGTTCATCAATTTGTAGAAAATTCTGGTTGTATTTAGGAAAATTGCACAGCTCTGATACAATTTTTTAGGGTCAAAGTATATATAATTTCGATTACATTCACTCTGAAAGAAAATGAATGTATGTGTGTTGTAATGTCTTTTAGGTTTTTTGGCAACATTTTTCGTCAATTGTCCATTGTCAAGTTGATACGACCCACCTAACTGTATTAGTAATAAAGTCCATACTGTTATTTTGTGTAATTGTAGGCTAGAGATTGGGATGCACGCAAAGCAAGGGTATATCTGTCCATATTGCAGACCGGTACGCTAGTTAGTGTAACGAATCATGTATTTACGTCCCGAAGGTGCCGTGCCTACAACTCGCCCCCAAACAATACAGTGGCTCAGCTAGGGTAGAGAGGGTGGGCCGGATGACCGGGCGCCGACCCTAAGGGGGCGCCAAAAGGGGTAGACAAATAAAATTAACAACTCGTTTCAAGCTGAAGTATTGAGTTATTCACAGTTAAAGTAACAAAAATAAAGGACAACAAGATTTTACACACTGATGTAAAGGTTTTCTATATTAATTTTATGGCACGGAAATAGACAAGGTTACGGAATAGTAACTGGTAAGAAGCGCTACAAACCTTTCCGAATTTGGAGATGGAAGGATTCATTTTTCACAGAGAGAAATAACTATATATAGAAATGTGAGGGGGCGTTATTTACAGACAGGAATAACTCTCTCTCTCTCTCTCTCTCTCTCTCAATATATATATATATTATATATATATATATATATATATATATATATATATCTATAATATAAGCGGGCTGAGCGTGTCCTTCCTTCCTTCCGTCCGTCATCGCTATAGATTTTGGGACTATAAAAGTAAACTACGCACCATGCTGTGCTTTTCAGTGCACCGCAGTGTCTTATTATAAGTAGTAGAGTAGGGTTTGTTTATATAGCCTCATAGCGCTATTTTATAATTGCCACTGTGTTTACTCTTTTGCATAACTTAAAGAAAATATTAAATACACGAAAATGGCTAAAACATACTTAAAAAATCAATGTTAAATATCATTTTCGTTTATATTCTTAGAAAAAATGGATATATTTTCATGAAAGTAGGTCGAAAAAACTAATTAATTCAACTTTTGTTTGGTAATTTTTTTGCAAGGGAGGTAATTTAAAAATATATTTAACTCATCAATATCTAAGTTAATTTTTTTTTTATTACTACCGCATTGATTATTACATGTTAAGGTTCATAATTAAAAGAGAAAAATGTTAAGATTATTTATACTATTTTCTAATTAGTCTATCATTTCTCAAAATCACTATTTTTTGTTTTTGTTTTTTGGTGTTAACAGATGGTGAAATTTTATAATTATAGTATAGAGAATGCTGGAAAGACTCTCTCTAGGCGCGGACGCCTGGGAAAAGCGTGTTTTTCGGTGGTAATTCTAATTACATTGCCAATGTGTTTTCTTAGAACCATAAAAGTAAACACCACTTGCCGTACATTCATTTGCATCGCATTGTTTTATTGTAAGTTATGGAGTAGGATCTATTTATGTGACTTAAATTTTTAATGTTGGAAAGGCTGTCTTTGGGCGCGGACGCCTAAAAAAGCGTGTTGTTTGGTGGTGATTCTAATGTTGTGGTTGTGTTGTTGTTTTTTTTGGTTGTGTTGTGGTTGTGTTGTGGTTGTTTTTTGGTTGTGTTGTGGTTGTTTTTTGGTTGTGTTGTGGTTGTGTTGTGGTTGTGTTGTGGTTGATTTTTGGTTGTGTTGTGGTTGTTTTGTGGTTGCGTTGTGGCTGTGTTGTGGTTGTGTTTTTGTTGTGGTTGTGGTTGTGTTGTAGTTGTGGTTGTGTTGTGGTTGTGTTGTGGTTGTGTTGTGGCTGTGTTGTGGTTGTGTTGAAGTTGTGGTTGTGTTGTGGTTGTGTTGTAGTTTTGTTGTGGTTGTGTTGTGGTTGTGGTTGTGTTGTGGTTGTATTTTGGTTGTGTTGTAGTTTTGTTGTGGTTGTGTTGTGGTTGTGTTGTGGTTTTGTTGTGGTTGTGTTGTGGTTGTGTTGTGGTTGTGTTGTGGTTGTGTTGTGGTTGTGTTGTGGTTGTGTTGTGGTTGTGGTTGTGTTGTGGTTGTGTTGTGGTTGTGTTGTGGTTGTGTTGTGTTTGTGGTTGTGTTTTTTGTGTTTGTGTTGTTTTTGTTTGTTTTGTTCTTTTCCAAAGTTGGTACATTTAAAAAAGATTTACCGTGGCGGAGCACGGGATGCAGCTAGTATCTACAATATAAGCGGCTAGGTAGTGTGTCAGTCCTTCCGTCATCGCTATAGATTTTGAGACTATAAAAGTAAACTTCGCACCATGCTGTGCTTTTCAGTGCACCGCAGTGTCTTATTATAAGTATTAGAGTAGGGTTTGTTTATATAGCGGCATAGAGCTATTTTATAATTTCCACTGTTTGTACAATTTTGCATAACTTAAAGAAAATATTAAATATACACACACGGCTAAACATATTAAAAGTATCAATGTCAAATATCATTTTCGTTTATATTCCCAGAAAAAAATGGATACATTTCAATAACATAATAACAGTACGGTAGAAAAATCAAATTAATATAACTCTTTTTTTCTAATTTTGACAAAAGAGGTAATTTAAAAATACATTAAACTCACGCTAATAAAAAAATGTGAATGCAAATATACGGTCGTCATAGAAGGAATTAGTGTTGCAATAATATAATTAGCAAAATGTGAATGCAAATTATCCGGATGTGTAAGAGTAAATTGTTGTTAGAAAATTATAATTAGCATGGATTGATAAAAGGCAATCTTTTATTTATTTTATTCACTGAATGTAGGCCCTACTGTTTATTACTTATAATTTTGAATCAACTATTCAGCACTATTATAGACGCGTCATCACGTTCATCAGGTGCGCAATGGTTTTAGTTATGAAACTCTATTGTAAATTTTTAAAATTTAAAGTGCTGGAAATAAATTGCATGAATGGATAAAGTGAAATATTGTATATATATATTATAGATACTGACTATTATTTATACTGTTTTCTAATTATTATTCTATCTTTCGGGTTTTATAGGAGAGGCGTATGGAGGGAGGGGGGCATATGTCCCCGGGTGCCGACCTTAGGGGGCGCCAAAGTCGGGTGGAAAAAATTTGCGAGGGGGGGGTGTGGTGGAAATCGAAAGTTTTAGGGCGGGGGGGGGGGGAGGGGTGCAAATCGAAAGTTTGAGGGGGTGCAAATCACCGGAAAGGGCGCAATTTGGCGCTACGGGCTAGACTGTGAGCAATATGCCTTAATGATTACATTTAAATTGTGTTTATGTTATGAGTGTTATGTTTGTTTTTTCGTTTTTTTTTTGTTTTTTTTTTTGCGTTCGTTTGTGTTGTGTTTAGTTTTGTTCTGTTCTGTTCCCAAGTTGGTACATTTAAAAAAGATTTACCGTGGCGGAGCACGGGATGCAGCTAGTATAATATAAGCGGGCTGTGTCTGTCCTTCCTTCCTTCCTTCCTTCCTTCCGTCCGTCATCGCTATAGATTTTGGGACTATAAAAGTAAACTACGCACCATGCTGTGCTTTTCAGTGCCATGCTGTGCTTTTCAGTGCACCGCAGTGTCTTATTATAAGTATTAGAGTAGGGTTTGTTTATATAGCGGCATAGAGCTATTTTATAATTTCCACTGTTTGTACAATTTTGCATAACGTAAAGAAAATATTAAATACAACCACATTGCTAAAACGTATTAAAAGGATCAATGTCAAATATTGTTTTCGTTAATATTCCTAGAAAAAGTGGATACATTTTAATAACATAATAACAGTAGGGTAGAAAAATCTAATTAAACGGTTTAGTAATTTTGCCAAGGGAGGTATTTTAAAAATAAATTGAACTCACGCTAAAAATGTGAATGCGAAATCTGCAAGACGGAATAATTGTTGGAATAATATAATTAGCAAAATGTGAATGCTAATTATGCAGACGTGTAAGAGTACATTATTGTTGGAATATTATAATTAGCATTGATTGATAAAAGGCTATCTTTTATTTATTTTATTCACTGAATGTACTGTTTACTAATTATCATTTTTAATAAACTATTCTCCATTATTATATTAATTATCACGTTCATTAGGTGCGCAATGGTTTTAGTCATGAAACTTTATTGTAAATTTTAAAAAGTACTGAAAAAAAAATGAATGAATTTATAATGTGCAATATGGTCTGTAAAACACGGATATTCTAAATAATGCAGTTAATTAATTTTATACACTGAACGTATTGTTTACTTATTATTTTTCTATCTTTCGGTTTGCGGACAAGCTAGGGGTTTTATAGCAGAGGGGTTGCAAGGAAGGGGGGCATATGTCCCCTGGCGCCGACCTTAGGGGGCGCCAAAATGGGTTGGAAAAAGAAATTGAAAATTTGCGGGGGGGGGGGGTGCTAAAGTTTAAGGGAGTGGGGTGGAAATTGAAAGTTTGAGGGGAAGGGGTGCAAATCAAAAGTTTGAGGGGGGGGTAGCAAATCGAAAGTTTGTCCCCGGGCGCCGGGAAGGGTCGCTACGCCTCATTAACTGTGTCAGACGCGTCCGCCTGCGCTCGGAAAGGGCGCGATTTGGCGCTACGGGCTAGACTGTGAGCAATATGCCTTTATGATTGCATTTATGATGTGTTTATGTTATGAGTGTTGTGTTTTGTTTTTTCGTTTGTGTTTTTTTTTTGCGTTCGTTTGTGTTGTGTTTAGTTTTGTTCTATTCCCAAGATGGTACATTTAAAAAATGGGATGAAGGGGTGAATAATCGATAGTGCGCACGAGCGCCGGATAGTTTGCTAGGTCTCTGCACCATTAGGCATTATTTTGATTTTTAAGAACAAAATATCTGTCAATCATCAAACGCCACTCACAAGAAAAAGCTGTTATAGTTGTTTTATATTCACAAAATTTCTTACCATACTGGCACTTGAAAGCAAACCATCCCTCTAGGCAGTCGTCTCTTGGGCAATCCCCGGAAGCGGAACATTTTTGGCCACTTGCACAGTGACACTGAAATTCGCAGTTCGTTCTGAACCATCCATCAGCACAAGCTATTTACGAAAAACATTCTAATTAGATGTTTCATGAAAAACTGTATTAAACATCACAAAACTCTAATAATTTTTTATAGAGATGTAGCTATTATAAAACGATATTATAAATTAGAGTTGTGAATACGTATACTAATTAGCAATAGTCAAGGTGTGTGCTAGTATAATGTTTACTTAAAATCGTAATTATAATAAAGACATACACTTAATTTTCTTAAAACTTAATTTATACAAATGAATCACAAACATTTGCTTTACCTACATTTCCCTATCATAACTTTCTTCGACTGTTAACATTAAAATTCACTTATTCGATATGAAAAAAAAACACACACAAAAGTACCTAATATCTTCAATCCTTCACTACCAACCCTCTTTGCCTTAAGCCATAAAGTCGATTACCAAATACGTCTAGACATTTAACTACATATATTACTGCTGTTATTTAAGAATTGTGTGGAATTAGCTTGAAAAGTCAATGTAACAATACTGGTTTATTTTTAAAACGTCTTTTTAAAATCCGTCAAGCGATATATATATATATATATATATATATATATACATATATATATATATATATATATATATATATATATATATATATATATATATATATATATATATATATATATATATATATATATATATATATATATATATATATATATATATATATATATATATATATATATATATATATATATATATATATATATATATATATATATATATATATATATATATATATATATATATATATATATTGAAGCAGTTTAATATCGACAATGGCACTCATTTTCATATTTTTGCATTAAAAATAAGCCGCTGAAAAGCCGTTTAGAATTATTATCAATTCAAATATTTAAGAAACCGCCCTTAACCCCTCCTTGAAATTAAACGGAGCGACCAGTGCAAGTAAAACAATTGACGTCACAATAATAATTTTTCAGGATAAAACACAATAGCGGTCGATGGGATATAGCCTAATAGTTTATTTATATTCATCGCTGTAATATGCCATATCAACACAACACCTGCCTCTACTAATGCAATTTTTTTTAAAAAAGTGTTAGCTCATATATTATTATATTACTAGTAATTTTTGTTTGAATACTCCTAGCCTTAGTTAAAATGTAAATAATTTTGTACTTATTTCCTCAAATTTTTAAAGATTTTCAATTTTTGTCGAAAAAATAAAGATTTCTGGCAATAACCATGTGGAATCATTGGAACCATCTTTTCAAGGAGAGTAATATTTAGTTTTTGTTGACACTCACAAGCAGCAGGGGGCGTGGGTGCGGTGAGGGATGTTTAGCTAAAGTAGAATCATGAGGTGGGAAGATGAAAAGTCTATATTTTACATTTGTAGTAAGGGTCTATATTTTACATTTGTAATAGACAGCTAACATGGATAGTCCCTAATTACCATATTATTATTTTTTTTTAAATTTCTTGAGGAAAGCCAGTTCCTGAATTATCTTAAACATATTAAGTAGTTAAAAGTTTTGAGGTCGCCTCGCTCTGCTAGCTCTATCAAATGAATCTACGTCCCCTACTCGTAAAATTTTCTCAAAATCCTCTGATATGACATTAGACATGACAGGAATACATCCACAATAGCTG
The DNA here is from genome assembly GCF_028476545.2 of Physella acuta. Lineage (NCBI taxonomy): Eukaryota > Metazoa > Mollusca > Gastropoda > Physidae > Physella > Physella acuta. The sequence continues at coordinate 1,181,250 of NW_026732256.1, forward strand.
TAAAATAAGACATCAAAATAAGAAATTATTGTTTACCAGAAACGACATCAGCCTCGAATGTCACGACAAGTAAACCAATCGTAATGAATGTCCAGATGTTGTGGAGGAGAGACATGTCTTTCGACTAAAAAATAATTATATCACAACATTAAACTCGTTAATTATACGCTGCTTGGTATGTGCATGTTTTTAAATTTTCCTATATGTCTTTCGACTAAAACATAATTATATCACCACATTAAACTCGTTAATTATACGCTGCTTGGTATGTATATGTTTTTAAGTTTTCCTATATGTCTTTTGACTAAAAAATAATTATATCACCACATTAAACTCGGTAATTATACGCTGCTTGGTATGTGCATGTTTTTTTAAGTTGTACTATATGTCTTTTGATTACAACATAATTAAATCACCACATTAATTTCGTAAAATATACTCTGCTTGGCATGTGCATGCTTTTTAAGTTTTACCATCGCACTGCTGTTTGAATCTATTTTAGATGGATGTTTGGGATATCCAATAGGTACTGTTGAGTGACCGGGTAAAACAAACACCATTAAACCAGTGGTGATTCAATTTTTTGTTGGCATCGAAACCCAACAGTTTCATTTAAGTAATCATTGAATCCTTTTTAAAAACCGTTAGGTAAAACGTTATTTAAAACCATACCATATCTCGCTATCAGAAAATCAGGATAAAAAATCTACCAAACAACCACGTATGGGTGTTAAAAACTGACCACGAATGACAACCTTACAATTAGCAGGTAAGTTAATAGATTTTCTTCCAGGCATGTCTAAGGTTGAGGGGGGGGGGGTAGAAGCACGAATACCTGAACGAAATAGAATATATATAGAAATATATGCTTTTACAATTGTCCGCCACCCGAAAAATTTAATTCGTCCCTAGCTTTCATCCCCCTTCCCCCCCCCCCCGAAAGTTTAAAAACACCCCTCCCCCCTTGAGAATAAAGTATGAAATAAACAGTGTACATGAAAGGTTTGAAAGACGTGTCAAACCCCACCCGAGGCTATCAATCTAAAAAAATAAAACAGGAAATTTTCCAGAAAAACTAATGCTAAATTCCACTTGATCGTTAAAGGCACTTTCAATGTAAATAGATAATATCCGCCCGGTGGTAAAAACCTGAGACTTCTCGGATATGCGCAGTACAGCATCAACCACACTGGCGCCATATTCAGAGTTTCTTCCAGTCATTTTTACCACCCCCCCCCCCGAACGAAATGTATATAATTTATATAGAAAATATATACTTTTAACAGTGTCCGCGGCCCCCCCCCCCCCCGAAGAAAGTCTACCGCCCCCCCCCCCCCCGAAAATTTCAAGTGCCCCTCCGGAGAAAAAAGTCTGGAAGAAACACTGGCCATATTATGGACGAACGGATTATTTTTAGAATGAACGAGTCGTAAAAAATGTCCTTATTTCAGCTAACTTGCAAAATCGCAAGCTTAGGTCTTAAAGCGCTCAGTTGTGTTTAATGGATTAAAATAGTAGGCCAATTAAGAATTTTAAAATATGCTCAATCTTTACTGGCAAATAGATGTATAATAAAGATGTTTATTAATTCCAGTTTTGTAACCTAGCTTTTTATTTTGAATCCTTTAAGTTGTGGGAATATGCAAATAGATTAAATCAATTAGCAGGTAATGTTAATCATCGCGTTACATTTTGGGTTAGGCTGGAAATTTTATATTTTTGTATAGATCTAATGCAGGGGTTTCCAAACTTTTCAGCTCGAGGGCCGCATTAACTATCGAATATTGGTTCGGGGGCCAGAGTTTCTTCTAGGTATATCTTCGAGGTGGACCCCCCCCCCCCCTCCGAAGAACGTCTATGCCCAGCGAAATATAATTTATATAGAAATATATACACATTTCAAGTGCCCCCCTCGCCCTCAAAAAAATCTGATAGAAACACTGTCGGAGGCAAGCAACACACTCGAGGTCCAAGTTTTACCTCAAATTATCCTTCACGTAATTCTACCTCGAACCTTTTTTGTTCACACAGGTACGTTGTTCCAAAATGTGTAAGGTTCCTGAATGAAAAAGTTTTAATTTTAGGAAAGTCTTCCATGGGCAAAAACTTATAAAAACCCACCCGCACTTCTGCGATAGTGTCTTTAAGGAGGTTATTTGCTTACAATTCAATGACCTCCAGCTGCAGTTCATCTGGACAACTGGCCACGTTTGCTTCACAGGGATTTTTAAACCAAGTCAGAAAACCGCGGCTGAAACTGCAGCTGAAAGTTTTTGATGATTTTGCATGGAAATAATATAGTGAACTCAGTGGTTGCTTCAGCAGTAAAGTCCTTGCACTGCTGAGAGTGCGTCAAGTTGTTGGCCTGTTCTTGTTCCATAAAATGGCAAGTTTGGATCTGAAGGCCTTTAGGCGGGTGTATAGATCAGAGACTAGATTTCCCTCTCTTGTAGTTGTAGGTTCAGAAAATCTAAATGACTAGTTATGTCTGTAGCAGAGGCCAATTTCTATACCCACTCTTCATCAGAAAATAATGGCTGTGACTTGCCTTTACTTTCCAGGATGTCATCTATTTCCTTAACTTAAATACTTTGCTCAAAACTTTCCCAAAACTTTTTTGCACCCAAATTGTTTTGAATTTACTGGGCAAAGTTCCTCAGCCACCCCTAACAAACATTTTTCCATGGACATAAAGATCTCCACGGGCCGGATGAGAGAAACTCGCGCGCCGCATCTGGCCCGCGGGCAGTAGTTTGGAGACCCCTGATCAAATGGTTTGAAATCTTCCCGGTGTATTTGGGTAAATTGTGACACTATACACTATACAATATTGTTTTACTGTTTTTTACATTTTTTTACTACTAAACCGTCCCGGAAAAATTACCAACACTATATCGAGAGATTTATATTACCTTATCTTGCTTTGTGTATTTAAATTCACAAATACATGCATTCTTTTTGAAACATTCTGTGTAGTTTCATAATATTAATGGTGAATTTACTTACCTCTCAGCGCCAGAGAAGCTGTTCAGCTACCGTGCTAAACTTAAAGGTTTTTATGCATTTTTTTATAGGTGCGCAATTGTGTTTTAATTGACCTATTGACAAATTACTACTTATAAATCTCAGTATATTTTTAATAAATTAATTTAATCAAATAAATTTAAAATGCATTTTTTTCTTCATTCACTTCTCCATTTTCACGTCTAATTATTTATTTATTTGAGGGTATTTATTTTGTGCTAGCCTTACTCAACTCACGTCCTTATACAAAGTGTTATATAACTTACGTTCTCCATCTTTTGCAGTGCTCACTAGTTTTAATGCCCCAAAATTCCCCAAAGTTAAGTGTTTTGAACGGACACATATTTTGAAAATTCATAAAAAATTAGTTTGAAGATATGCACTTAAAATTTTTAGCTGATTGCCCCAAAATATGGAAGAAGATTATGAATTGATTGTTTATTGGGTTTAAAATGTAATATTTTATGAATGGTAGAAAACCTACGAAGGGGTTAATTTTTCAAGATGGCCGCCGTTGTCATAGTTACCAAGATTTTTCCACCAATTTTTACTTTCTCGTATATACGAAGTATAGAGAAAGTATTGTAATCGTGCACAAAAATCAATTGAAATTTTAACAATTTTTACCGTATTACACCTCAGTCCTTCATCACATCCGAAGTATAGAGGACTTATTTTAATCGGGCAAAAATTATCAATCCAGATTTATCAAAATTAAGAGGTTTTATGCGTAAGCCAGTTTGAAAAACTGGGCGTTGCAATTCTGTCCGTATGTCTGTGTGTGTGTGTGTCTGTCTGTCTGTCCGTGTGTAAACACGATAACTTGAGTACCGTTACAGCTAGGTTGATGAAATTTCATATATAAGTATTTCATCAAAATCGTAGATCCGTATCAACTTTTGAGCGATTTCCGATAACCGGAAGTGGTACTTTTCCTACTTTGAATTTTTTAAAAGCCTATAACTTGAGTACTATTTCAGATAGATAAATGAAATTTCACATGTAAGTAAAAGATCTAATTCTCTACCTTCTGTTAAATTTTGAGTAATTTCCGTTGACTGGAAGTAGTAATTTACGCCACTTCCGATTTCTCAAAAAACTAATGTAAATTTTAAAAGTACTAATAATATTGCACTATTATGCGCTTTTTTATTTCGCGTTCACTTGGTGTGCAATTAATTTGTCTACGAGATTTTATTCTATTTTTAAAACTTTAAGTATTTAAAATGGATTAAAAATCATGTCTATAGCCCGAGTTCCCATCCCCTGTTATTTTATATAAAAATATTCGAGAAAGTTTAGGGGAGATCACTCCCGGTTTATTTTTAGTTGAAATGCATATGCAGATGTATCTTAATAAAGCTTTAAAGAAATAACTTACCCCATAATTACCACATAGACTAATTAATGTGTTTTCAATTATCACATTACTATTCCTCCTTCCCACGATAACACTGCAGTAATAACTAACTAATTCACTTAATAAAGATATTCATAAGGATATATATGTTACCATAACATATATATATATATATATATATATATATATATATATATATATATATATATATATATATATATATATATATATATATATATATATATATATATATATATATATATGCGGTTATGTTTAGGGAGCTGCATTTTTAGATAGATATGCTAACAGATAAGGAATAATACGTATAAGATATAACTCATTCTAAAGAATGGAGTTATTTACCCGCTGGTATTGAGGTTGGAGTAATTTCTTGAAAAAAAATGTCCCTTATTTTTTTAAACACGGATCGTTCAGTTTTACACAGTTGTCTGAAATATCCATGGGTTGATACTTGCATAAGCAAAAGTGAGTCTACAGTTACCGACTGCACCAAGGAGACAAGGGCGTTGCTATCGTGAAACAAATAAACTGCCATATTGCAGGACCCAGATATACAACCCTTCTGTCTGTCTTTTGGTTTATATTGATGTTTGTCATTTTAAAAAGGAAATATTTTGGATTTTAAAAACATATTTCAGAGACGGATTAAAGGTGACGCCAATTTCAACAGACCTTGGTATGATTATAAGAAAAGGATTGGGATCGGTCGAAGGTGACTTTTGGATGAGAAATGAACACATCTAGAGACTAACTATACTGGTGAATGGGAAAACATTTTGTTTGTAGACTTAAGATTTAAAAACACCAGAATGACTTCTGCAACTAAACTCTATACATTTTTATTTTAAATTCGACTTGGCAAAATGGGGTCTAGGACCTTACGCCCTAGTTAATTACTTACCCCCGGACATTCCCCCTTCCCATCCCGCGTATTTACCCCCTATTATATTTTCTATTGTAAGGCAAAATGCCCACCACGGTCTACATAAATAATTTTGAGGACAGTTTAATCATCAAATGTCGTGTGCCGTCATGCTCTTATTGTAAGGTGCTCTATTAAACGAATGTGTGCGACATAGCCGGAGAAAGGAGGGCGCGCCTAATTTGATTGAGTGAACGATAACAGTAACCCAGCATATCGGGGTGTTTTTTTTTCCTTTCTCGTATATAGAGAAAGTCTTGTAATCGTGCAAAAAAAAAAAAAAAAAAAAAAAAATCGAAATTTTCATAAATCTCGACGTTTTACACCTCACTGATACGAAAAAATATAATTTTGCAATCTTGTCCGTAGGTCTGTGTGTGTCTGTGAGTCTATGTGTCTGTGTGTGTGTAAACACGATAACTTGATTACCGTTACAGCTAAGTTGATGAAATTTCATATATAAGTAATTTATAAAAATCGTAGATCCCTATCGACTTTTGAGCGATTTCCGATAAACGGAAGTGGTACTTTTTCTACTTTGAATTTTTCAAAAGCCTATAACTTGAGTACTATTTCCGATAGATAAATGAAATTTCAAATTTAAGTTCAAGATCTAATTTTCTACCTTCTGTCAAATTTTGAGTAATTTCCGTTGACCGGACGTACTAATTTAAGCTATTATCGATTTTTAAAAAAACGCATGTAAATTTATAAAGTAGCCTACTAATAATATTGAGCACTATTATGCACATTTTGATTTGGCGTTTGCTTGATGCGCAATTTTTTTTTCTACGAGATTCTATTCTATTTTAAAAGTTTAAGTAATTAAAAATCATGTCTATATTCCGAGTTATATAAGAATATTCGAGAAAGTTTAGGGGAGATCACTCACGGTTTATTTGTTATTGTCTGAGTTTAAGTTGGTTATAAGGTGTGTGGGTTGAAGTGGGTGTGTCAATGTCAAAATGTCGTTTAAAGTGTTATCATAAGATTAAATGAGCTCTTAAAGGTTATTACAAGAAAAAAAATAGCGTATTGAAGTTGCGTGTACAATTATATACATTTCTGAAACAATATGCGTTTAAAACATTTTTAACATCATTCATTTACAACGTGGATAGAAGGAAGTAAAAAATGTTAAGTATGTGCTAGTGAAAACCTTTAGCGCCCAGCTAGAGGTGGGGGGTGGGGGTTATGTGAGGGTTCAGGTCCAGTGACTCGTTTCATCACAATAGTAGCGTAACTATTGCTCCTTAAAACTAATGTAAGCGCCAACAGATAACCGAATTGCACCTTGCCGAAACTCCGATGAACGCGCCTAATTCAATTTAGTGAGCGACTATAACGCCCCATTTAATCCATTGTCTATAGCTCTGTTTAGAACGAACGTAAGCGCCATTGCGTTCATGGAAAAGCACAGGGCGCCAAATTGAAACCTGCAGGGACGCCAGGGGACGCGCCTGGCTCGATATTTTAACGACTATTGTTGCCTCTTGTGTCTAGCTTTCTTTTAATGAACGTAAGCGCCATAGAACTCGCGGGGAAGCCCGGAGCGCTACGGGTCGTGCAATTGACGGGCGCCGGCGGTTGCGCTTCTTGCAGTTTTACCGCTGAATATAGTAGTATCCCTTAACCGCTCTGCAGGATGCCCAATTAATGGATGCCAAGTGCCACTATAGCCGCTCTAGAACTCTGGTGCCAAACCGTGTTTTTGACAAAATCGCAACCTCCATGGTGCCGCGAATAAGAAATTTTAATTTTCTTTTCCGCAAAAATTCTCTCGGTAATATTCTAATTTACTACCAAAGTATTCATTGCACTCGCATGAACGGTTTCGAAAAGAGAAAATAGCACCCTCCAGGGGTGCCGCCCTCGCGAAATAAAAAATGATATTATTTTAAAGAACCCTTTCTTGGAGTATTCTAATCAACTCCCCAAAGTTTCATAGCGATCGGATGAAAGGTGTAGTAATGTTTAAAAGACTGACATACCGACACACACACACACACATACACACATACATTGCTTTATATATATATATATATATATATATATATATATATATATATATATATATATATATATATATATATAAAATATTTAGGTTTAATAAATATGAAATTGAGGAAGTTTGATTTGCTATTAAGCGTTGTGAACACCTTATAATTAGTGTATGAGAACATCTTTTTAAAAAAAAAGTTAAATAGATCTAGTTTAGATTAGTATGTTATGTTTAAAGAAATCATTTTACTTTTTAGAGACACATAAAACGTTGTTATAATTTGACTTACAGAATGCATCTGATGAGGCAGGTACTACAGGTACACCTAGTTACCAGACCCTGTGGCGGGATATTCTCAGAGTCCTCGTTAGTTTCGTAGCTCTTGCTTCTTTTTACAAGCTTTTATTTCACAAACTTCCTCGTCAGTCTATCTGTCTAGATCGAAACGGCCGAGTAAAATTGCAGGCACTTCCAACTGACAGATACGGTTCGTAATTGGTACGTGGGTCAAGACATGAAGACAATGCATCATGCCATTCAATTTGACTTAATTGGTCGCCTGATTAATTTTTGTATGAATTAATTAAAAATTTGACCAAATTAGTAGGCAGTCCTAACCAACTACTCCACACTCGTCATCAAGTTCAATAGCGTGTCATCACGTTCAATAGGTGCGCGATGATTGTTAGTCATGTAAATCTATTGTAAATAAAACATGTAAAGAACTTAAAAAAACATTTTCATAAAAAACGTTTTAATAACAAGCTTTTATCTAATAATGCATTAAAAAGGAAAAATAAATGAATTATAGACTACTATTTAAATAACTATAAAGAAAAGCGTGTGTCTCTTCCTAAATATTAGTAAAGGTATCCAATAGATACTAATGTTAACTACGCTCTTCTTTATAGTATTTAAATAGTAGTCTATAATTTATTTTCTCGTTTTAGTGCATTATTAGATAAAAGCTTGTTATTGAAACGTTTTTTATGAATTTTTTTTCCATTGTCTTTTTTTTCTCTGAATTGTTAAAAACAACCACTTTTCTTTTACCAGTGTTTTCCATCCTTACCTTCGACTCCATAGACATCACTGTATTTCTTGCCGTTGTTGCTCTATATCAATTACATAGGACTAGCTGTATTTCTAGACATTGCTTTCTGCCAGTTTCTGCATTAGCAGTCACTTCCATTAAACATGTACTGCCCTCCCTCCCCCTCCCATCAACAATGTTACCCTTGCCACACAGCAAATTCCGGCGTACTAGGAAATGTAACTGTACCCATCTAATACTGGAACATTGTCTGGAAAAAAAATCCGGAGAAAACCCACTAGCTGGTCAATTCGTTCAACTGGTCAATTCGTTCAACTGGTCAATTAGTTCAACTGGTCAATTAGTTCAACTGGTCAATTAGTTCAACTGGTCAATTAGTTCAACTGGCAAATTAGTTCAATTGGTCAATTCGTTCCACTGGTCAATTCGTTCAACTGGTCAATTAGTTCAACTGGTCAATTCGTTCAACTGGTCAATTCGTTCAACTGGTCAATTCGTTCAACTGGTCAATTCGTTCAACTGGTCAATTAGTTAAACTGGTCAATTCGTTAAACTGGTCAATTCGTTCAACTGGTCAATTAGTTCAACTGGTCAATTCGTTCAACTGGCAAATTAGTTCAACTGGTCAATTCGTTCCACTGGTCAATTAGTTCAACTGGTCAATTAGTTCAACTGGTCAATTCGTTCAACTGGTCAATTCGTTCAACTGGTCAATTCGTTCAACTGGTCAATTCGTTCAACTGGTCAATTCGTTAAACTGGTCAATTAGTTCAACTGGTCAATTAGTTCAACTGGTCAATTAGTTCAACTTGTCAATTCGTTCAACTGGTCAATTCGTTCAACTGGTCAATTCGTTCAACTGGTCAATTCGTTCAACTGGTCAATTCGTTCAACTGGTCAATTCGTTCAACTGGTCAATTAGTTCAACTGGTCAATTAGTTCATCTGGTCAATTAGTTCAACTGGTCAATTCGTTCAATTGGTCAATTCGTTAAACTGGTCAATTAGTTCAACTGGTCAATTAGTTCAACAAGCCGAAGAGATATCACAAACTGGTCGATTAGTTCAACAAACAAGAGAGATACCACAAGCTGGTCATTTAGTTCAACAAACTAAAGAGATACCACAAACGTTCAACAAACAAGAGAGATACAACAAACTGATCATTTAGTTCAACAAACAAGAGATATACCACAAACTTTCAACCAACAAGAAAGATACCACAAGCTGGTCAAATAGGTCCACCTATTTAATTTATGTTTTACCAGGTAGTCGAGCAATATCATTGTAATTATAACTTGACTTATTACTCTGTATCCAGTGTTGAGCAAAAAGTTGCTGCTACACTTTTCCGCCTGAATTTGTTGTGTACAGCTATCTTTAGTTGAGCCCATGTGACTCTGTTGTGTACAGCTTTCTTTAGTTGAGTCCATGTGACTCTGTTGTGTACAGCTTTCTTTAGTTGAGCCCACGTGACTCTGTTGTGTACAGCTATCTTTAGCTGAGTTAATGTGACTCTGTTGTGTACATCTTTCTTTAGTTGAGCCCATGTGACTCTGTTGTGTTCAGCTCTATATAGTTGATCCCATGTGACTCTATTGTGTACAGCTATCTTTAGCTGAGTTCATGTGACTCTGTTGTGTACATCTATGTTTAGCTGAGCCCATGTGACTCTGTTGTGTACATCTATCTTTAGCTGAGTTCATGTGACTCTGTTGTGTACATCTATGTTTAGCTGAGCCCATGTGACTCTGTTGTGTACATCTATCTTTAGCTGAGTTCATGTGACTCTGTTGTGTACATCTATCTTTAGCTGAGTTCATGTGACTCTGTTGTGTACAGCATTCTTTAGTTGAGTACATGTGATTCTGTTGTGTACATCTCTCTTTAGCTGAGCCCTATAAGTCCCGCAACCCTTGTTTATACTTCCACAGACAATTTTCTTGATTGTTTAGGCAAGTCAAATTTTCTCCGAGGGTTCATCAATTAACATAATCACGTTCTTGTATACATTGCCCTTGCTTCTCTACAAGAATTAGTTATTAAAGAATCCTCATGACACCAAACGATCCATCGGACAGAAGAAGTAGAGCTCATATGAAACCTTGACCTCGACATATGAAGGGAAGGTGTGGTCAGCACTTTGACCAACCTTTGTAATTTCCCCAACTTGAGTTAGGTAACCACCAGAGCTAAGTGGACAGAGGCGCTCTAACGACTTGGACCCGGATTGGAACTCGAGACTTTCGGGCTGGTAGCCTAACGCCATGCCGTTTTGTCAATTTCTTTGAAGACACACCGTATTTAATCTTCTTTGGGTCCTCAAGGTTTTTTTTTTTTTTGCGGTCAAGTCAAATTCTCTCGTTTCTTTTGTCTTAAGAGTTGTTTTAAAATTATTTTTACAAATTAATTAAATTAATCATTATAAAGTAAACTTATTAAAGCAAAAAATTTAATTAAAATATTTGACTATTTTCAAACGTAGCGACATAAGTGATCTAAAATATTGGTGAATGAATTTTAAATTTGGATAACAAATTATCACGATAGCTCATTTCAATAACCATCAAGTCAGTGGCGTAGCGAGGTGAGGTGTCACCCGGTGCGGCACTTAATAGTGTCACCCCCCCCTCCCCCCAGCAACCAGTAAAAAATTACATATATATATATATATATATATATATATATATATATATATATATATATATATATATATATATATATATAAGTTATTATGTATATACGCATGTGTATATGTATTCACTTATATATATTTTTATGTATTTAATTTTTTACCCCCCCCCCCCATACTTGGATTAACACATAGGCTATTACGATTCTCAACCAAACCGTTTACATCAGGCATATTAAGCAATGTTGTAATGTAACTCCCCCCCCCCCCACTCAGCCCCACACTTTCCCCGCGTCGACTGTGTTAAACTGTGCTCAAATATAATACTAAAATTTGTATCTATAGTCGGTTATAAATACAGATCGATGTTGCATGTTTTCTCTATCATTAGCAGGTTTACGTCATGGTGTCACCCCCCCTACACCATTGTCGGGATTTGTCACATTTGCTCTTAAAAAACAATTTAATACTCAAATTAGTCATTTAATTAAGTGGAATTATCATTTTTCTATATATATTTTGCCTTGGTGTCACCCCCCCTAATTGGTGTCACCCGGTGCGGTCCGCATTCCCCGCCCTCCCCCCAACCCTAACCCTCGCTACTTCTCTGCATCAAGTTGATTTAAAATAAAACACAACAAAAATTCAAAGAAAATGTATCAAAACAAAAATCGTATATCATTTATTATAAATATATCACAAGATAAAAGCTTGCATGCAAGTAAAACACAACAGGCAACCAAATAGTGAAGTCATCTCCACCAGCATCACACTATTCTGGACGCATATATCTTACTCAATGGGAACTGTTTGATTAAGGCTGAAAATACATTATTGTGTTGTACCAATCAATTCAGCAGCATCAAGGTTTAACTAATTTGCTACTTGAAAGTAATATTTTCTTAATGAATAACAAAATAAAATTACTGTTTTCGCAGGCACAGAATGCCAAAGTATAGAAGTACGAACAAAAACAAAGCAACGATAGTCGATATCTCTCCAGCAGACATTGATTGTTTTCCTTTATACTTTTTCGTTGAGTGCAGCAGTAAACTTTGTGTTTTACTATCCGATGCAGAAATATTCTCAGCTTTAATAATAAAAAATTAACTGTTATTTATAAACAAAGTAAACAGTTACATATATATATATGTATATATATATATATATATATATATATATATATATATATATATATATATATATATATATATATATATATATATATATATATATATATATATATTAATAGGCATATATATATATATATACATATATATATATATATATATATATATATATATATATATATATATATGTATATATATATATATATACAACTATATATATATATATATATATATATATATACATCTATATATATATATATATATATATATATATATATATATATATATACGTATATATATATATATACATATGTTTTTTTCACCTCAAATATGTATGTATGTATGTGTATAATATATATATATATATATATATATATATATAAATATATATATATATATATATATATATATATATATATATATATATATATATATATATATATATATATATATATATATGTATATATATATATATCCTATTATATAAAAGCCCATGTGCGCACTTCTCTCTCTCTCTCTATCTCTCTCTCTCCCTCTCTCTGTCCGCAAAATATTTTCGCAGGGTATCACATTAGAATCTTCCGCGATGTATGGAGAACTTGATACGGACTTTTGTTGAAATTAATATGGTAGATGTTTTAAATGTATTACCAACATTTTATTTAAAGAAAAAAAAGTAAAGGCATATTCGAATGTAGAAAAACATATTTAATTATGCAAACGGAAAAGTGTTTATATTTAGGACAAGAACGCCGAAATCCATGACGTCACCTGTCATATGTTTGAAGTACGGAGACGTCACAAAACCTATGGCGTCATCTTCCAATTTTAGAATACAAAGAAATGAACTACCTCATTAAAATTTGATTTAGATCTATAGATTTACTTATCGAGACGTAAATTATGAAATTTATACAATTTCCTCGGCCAAAACTAAGACAAATTACTTTAAAAAACAACATAAACAACATTTAAAAAATCCGGGTTTTTAACGGAACCATTTAAGACTTATAATCAATGTGTGCATTTAATATGGTGTAGTGTTGACTAATTATGTATATCATTTGGTTTTATTTTTTCTAATAGGTATTAGTAGCCTTCTTTATTTCAAATGTGTCGTACTTTAATTAAGCTATTTAGTTATTTCTTTGCATTGTCACTAATATCGTTAAAGCACATTGCGTTTTGACCAATAAATATTTAATAAAATATTATTCTAAAAATATATAAGATTAAAAAATATATAGACCAATAATTCACGTGTAACGGGTACCGATGGCTAGTATATATATAATATTCTTTAATCATATTTTTATTTTATATTGATTCTGTTCAGAAAATTTTAATGAAAAATGGAATAAATAAACAAATAACTGTCTCTAAAACATACGATGCTTAGCTCTAACTAGTCAAACTAGACATAACCGGACAAGCAGAATGTTATCAACTAAGTAAAAAAATAATTAAAAACTAACTCAAGAAATATTAAAATCACACAATTAACCTATATCGGATTATACATTTAGCATTTCCCATCTCAAAACTAAACAAAGCTTATGTGTTTAGAATACCCCATCGTTATCAAACAAAACTATTATTAGTTTATTTACGTTTTGTTTTCAAAACGTATAAAACAATTGAACTTACAGTCCATGCAATAATCACCGTATCTGTTTGATACACAAGTTTTACAAACTCCAGTGAATTGACAATCTTGGTCCGAACAGGTCATGCTGCAAATTTCACCACAGCGTCTGCCGTACCTTCTTTTCGTACACTCTATCATTAAGTGTTACATAAAACGTGTTAACAATATGCATAGCATAGACTAGCGTAGCATAGCATAGCATAGCGTTTAAAGTATAAGTTAAAAAGCAAATCTTCAACACATGACTAAAATCGTACAAAGCGAAACAATGTATAGTTACCACCAAAAACCTGAATTCCACACAGTGATAATATACCGCTTGTCTTCAAAATAATTTTCAAAATAGGATTACTTGTATCAATGTTGAATACGTGAATGATTGAAGATTGATGAATGGTTCTAAAGAAAACTAATTCGAAATCATCGTCATACATTTCCACAGTAAAGTTTTCCATTGCTGTGTCTAATTCACCTACACATAATAATGAAGAGTAAACAGATTATTGGAAGATACGAAAATGTTTGATATACCTTTATTATCAATTAATTTCCAGCTGATAAATATAAATGTTTTATGATTTTTGTTTTGCTTTCTTTTTTTAATTTTCAAGTTTGTATAGAAATGTTAGAGAAAACTAAAGATGTAAGAACAATTTGAAGAACAATGTTTTTCCGTCGAATCGATATTAAATAAACAATCAATAAATATTCGTCAATCCGTCCAGTGTTTCTTTCAGAGTTTTTTCTCTTTAAGGGGGGGGGGGGGGGGGGGGGGAAGACGGACACAAGTGAATGTAAGAATTTTCTATATTAACTAGATTTCACTCGGGGGTGCTAGACGTGCTTCGGGGTTGGGGGAGGAGCGATGCCACGAAGAGATGCCTGAAAGAAACACTGGTATCCTTTAATCCATGCAGCCGTCCGATCGGTCAGATCAGTCCAATCTGTCCCATTATACGAACTAGCGTACCCGTCGTGTGGGTGGCTGCTATCTCAGAAGAAAAGCTGACGCAACATTTTGAAAGCATTGCATCAAAACGGTATATATATATACATATATATGTATATATATATATATATATATATATATATATATATATATATATATATATATATATATATTCATATATATATATATTATATATATATATATATATTCATATATATATATATATATATATATTATATATATATATATATATATATATATATATAATGTACATAATATATTACTTTTCCTACCGCTAGTATGTATTACAATTTGGTAGACCACACGCGGCCATTCAAAGCTTGATTCAAAGCTTATTTGATGCCCAGGATTTTCTATATCAAAACAATCATCTCGGTCGTCTTCATCAATATATGTTATGTTGGTACTTTTGCCATCTACACGAATGGCTACTGTCGCTTCTTTTATAATATCTCTTCCTGTTTGGAAAAAACAAACTTCAAAAATGTATACGACGTGACAAAATTTATTTTAAACAAAAACCCTTTACAATTTAATTTCGTATGTATAATACTAACCTCCGTTTACTATGACTTGACAAATGTCAACCTCTAAATTGAAGAGAATTGTACATTCAGTTACAGTCGATTTTATTTTGCATTCCACCTCGGCGGTCGATTCTTCAACCCAATATAATATATGCGTCTTACATTTGCTTACACTTCCGTTACGCAATGCGTTGAACATTGTTGCTGTCAAATTACTTTCTGAGACAAAATGTAACACATTTAAAAAAAATAATTTTATAATTTCAAATGATCTTCAAAATAGGATGAGATCATTTTTAAATTTCTGATTGACTCGGCATATTTAGATATCAAATGACCTCACGGACAAAATATAACAGGAATGATACCATGCACAAATGATCTGAGTCCAAGTAATTTAGTAATTTTTTATAGTAATTAAAATGAATTAAATCGATTAAAACAATTTTTAAAAAATGATTTTTTTCATTTGCTTTTTATATATTTGTTTTCTTAAGCATAACAATTGTGAAAATTATTGTCGCATAGGTTTGTCACACTACATTATACCTATTAAAATGCGATTAGAAATGTTAATATTCAAAACTAAGTTTCGAAAGAAAGTGTAGGAGGGCTTGCTTAACATAAGACAATACTACCACATCAGCTTTACGAATCTAGATCGAAAAGTTAGCTCATCTATGGATCGATGAGCTATGAAAACACACCTACGAAGCAAGGTGGACAATACAACTATAACTTAAAGTCAATAGTGATATTTCGGTCACACTCTGGGGATCACGTGACAATTTTTTATTTGAACGGCAGTGGTCATTGCAGAGCAAAGTTAATCATAGTGTGCGTACCAACAAAGCAGTATTACTGGTGATAACCCAGCTATGGCGTCTTTCTTTACATCGCAATAAAGCCTCCGCACTTTTAAGATATAAGATTTACTCTAGACAACAGCCAGCAAAGAAATGTTTACCGTTACATTTGTGTTGATGATGCTCTAAAACATAACGTATACATTACGAACCTGGAGACCCAATCACTTTTTAAAACTGTTTCACGTGTTTTCAACATTACTGCGTCTGAGAAACTGTTTCACGTGTTTTCAACATTACTGCGTCTGAGGCTTACATCATTTTATTTGTTATGCATTGTCATGTCCTAAACATTTCATATACAATGCTATATTTAAATAAAACGGGAGTGATCTCCCCTAAACTTTCTCGAATATTCTTATATAACTTGGAATATAGACATGATTTATAATTACTTAAACTTTTAAACATAGAATAGAATCTCATAGAAAAAAAGAATTGCACACCAAGCGAACGCCAAAACAAAATGTGCATAAAAGTGCGCAATATTATAGTACTTTATAAATTTACATGCGTTTTTTGAAAAAACGGAAATAGCGGAAATTTCCTTTATCTATCTGAATAGTATTCAAGTTATAGGCTTTTAAAAAATTCAAAATAGAAAAAGTACCACTTCTGGTTATCGGAA
This sequence comes from Physella acuta, assembly GCF_028476545.2. Taxonomy (NCBI): domain Eukaryota; kingdom Metazoa; phylum Mollusca; class Gastropoda; family Physidae; genus Physella; species Physella acuta. Next base: position 1,198,033 of record NW_026732256.1, read on the forward strand.
ATCGCTCCAAAGTTGATACGGATCTACGATTTTAATAAAATACTTATATATGAAATTTCATCAACCTAGCTGTAACGGTACTCAAGTTATCGTGTTTACACACAGACAGACACATACACACACATACACAGGCACACAGATATACGGGCAAGTTTGTTTGCAAAATTATGTTTTTCCTTACCAGAGAGGTGTAAAACGTCGAGATTTGTAAAAATCTCGATTTTTTTTTGCACGATTACAAGACTTTCTCTATACTTCGCATATACAAAAAAGTAAAAATGTAGTTCGACTCGTTCATTTAGTATATTTCACGCTGTGTACAAAAATGTGTATGGAAATTAAAAAAGGAAATGTTAAAATTGACTAAAATCCTCGTAAATGCAATGAATATTTTCATGTAAAATATTTTGTCGAAAATATTTTGTCTGACATCGTTAAATTTTTTCCATGCTATCATTTGTTCTTATATGTGTTGTCTTGAGATCTTTTGTACGTAAGATAATTTATCCTTGAGTTAATTTGTCCTGAGATATTTTAGTTGAGATCATTTAACGTGACACCAAATATAGCACGGCCTTGTGCCTAGATATGGGTATAATTGCAAGTACACAAATATATATATATACATATATATAAATACATATATATATATACATATATATATATATATATATATATATATATATATATATATATATATATATATATATATATATATATATATATATATACCTTATAGTGTGATTTTCTCACAAAATAAATCTGTTATTTACCTTTTTTATGAAGAGTAATTCTTATAGAAATAAAACTCGTTTCATTTTTAAATTTTAAGTGTAATAAATCCGTTGCAGAACATTGGCCGTTTTCTCGTTTAGATGGGCTTATTTCTTTTGTCAAAAGTATTAGATCTCCTGTATATGTATAGATATAGATATAGATATAGATATAGATATAGTTATAGATATAGATATAGATATAGATATAGATATAGATATAGATATAGATATAGATATAGATATAGATATAGATATAGATATAGATATAGATATAGATATAGATATAGATATAGATATAGATATAGATATAGATATAGATATAGATATAGATATAGATATAGATATAGATATAGATATAGATATAGATATAGATATAGATATAGATATAGATATAGATATAGATATAGATATAGATATAGATATAGATATAGATATAGATATAGATATAGATATAGATATAGATATAGATATAGATATAGATATAGATATAGATATAGATATAGATATAGATATAGATATAGATATAGATATAGATATAGATATAGATATAGATATAGATATAGATATAGATATAGATATAGATATAGATATAGATATAGATATAGATATAGATATAGATATAGATATAGATATAGATATAGATATAGATATAGATATAGATATAGATATAGATATAGATATAGATATAGATATAGATATAGATATAGATATAGATATAGATATAGATATAGATATAGATATAGATATAGATATAGATATAGATATAGATATAGATATAGATATAGATATAGATATAGATATAGATATAGATATAGATATAGATATAGATATAGATATAGATATAGATATAGATATAGATATAGATATAGATATAGATATAGATATAGATATAGATATAGATATAGATATAGATATAGATATAGATATAGATATAGATATAGATATAGATATAGATATAGATATAGATATAGATATAGATATAGATATAGATATAGATATAGATATAGATATAGATATAGATATAGATATAGATATAGATATAGATATAGATATAGATATAGATATAGATATAGATATAGATATAGATATAGATATAGATATAGATATAGATATAGATATAGATATAGATATAGATATAGATATAGATATAGATATAGATATAGATATAGATATAGATATAGATATAGATATAGATATAGATATAGATATAGATATAGATATAGATATAGATATAGATATAGATATAGATATAGATATAGATATAGATATAGATATAGATATAGATATAGATATAGATATAGATATAGATATAGATATAGATATAGATATAGATATAGATATAGATATAGATATAGATATAGATATAGATATAGATATAGATATAGATATAGATATAGATATAGATATAGATATAGATATAGATATAGATATAGATATAGATATAGATATAGATATAGATATAGATATAGATATAGATATAGATATAGATATAGATATAGATATAGATATAGATATAGATATAGATATAGATATAGATATAGATATAGATATAGATATAGATATAGATATAGATATAGATATAGATATAGATATAGATATAGATATAGATATAGATATAGATATAGATATAGATATAGATATAGATATAGATATAGATATAGATATAGATATAGATATAGATATAGATATAGATATAGATATAGATATAGATATAGATATAGATATAGATATAGATATAGATATAGATATAGATATAGATATAGATATAGATATAGATATAGATATAGATATAGATATAGATATAGATATAGATATAGATATAGATATAGATATAGATATAGATATAGATATAGATATAGATATAGATATAGATATAGATATAGATATAGATATAGATATAGATATAGATATAGATATAGATATAGATATAGATATAGATATAGATATAGATATAGATATAGATATAGATATAGATATAGATATAGATATAGATATAGATATTTTACGTTTAATTCAACACAGTATATTTAAATGTTAAATGATGTGATCGAAACCAAATCATATAATTTTTTTAACCATGTTAGCACTGTATCTAGTTTTGTAGGTTAACTGAGGTTTAATACTTATTTTTTTGGATTAAATTCGCTTACAATACTTACTGTAATAACATCCGGGTCCAAACCAACCTTCTCTACAACCATTTTCCAATGCTGCAACAGGTAAAACACGATACATGTCTAGTGTAGTTTATCCTAAATTATCATTAGTATTATCTACAGACTGTAACATTTAAACTCAAACATTTTTTTCAACTAGCAATATGTTTTAATTCAAGCAATGCTATAAAAAGCATTGTTTTTCAATCAAATTTAAAATATTCTTTGTTAGATGTGTAAATCTAGATCTTATAATTAGTTTTATTTATTCAATACAACTCAAATTAATGCTACAGTAAAAGAATCCTACCGTACGTTATCAGATCAATTTTTATAGTTATCAGATCGATGTTATCATTCATAAACAATAGATTTTTTGCATTTTTTTTTCGGTAAGTTAAACTTTGATTCTGAATCTCAAGCATACATGGACTTTTGTTTTTTTAAGAATTATCTTACATAAGAACGAAAATCAATCGTAGTCTGTGTGAATATAAATATCCTTGACATGGCAAAGTTTTAAAAAAATAATGTATTTGGGGAAGTAGTATTTACTTATGCATCTACCCGGAACTGTCCAATTTTGATTATCTTGGCACTGGATTGTTTCATTCCCTTCTAATTTATAGTTTCCTTTACATTTTAATTTACATGTGTCGTTGTTGCAAAATCTCCACACACCATTGGCTACCTTTTGTGGTGTGTTGCATAGTTTCTCTGCAAAACAAAAACTGATATTAAAAAATGTAACTGTTAGTCCCAACACTAAAATTAAGAAAGAAATGAGAAGAAGTAGAATTTTTAATCAAAAAAGGAAATGCAAAGTGATTCTTGATCATAAGCCTCTACGGCGAATATTAAATTGAAAAAGAAAAACGATAAATGAAGTACTACTACAAATTTCACAGGTACGCTGTGCTTTCGCGATACATGGGTTTCCCAACTGTGCTTTGTCTCAAATAGGGTTTCACCCATTTTGAAATAGAGGCTGTGAAAACTTCTTCTTTCTGCATCGTTCTTAATTTTTTAGTGTTGGAAGAGACCCCCTCAACACATTTAAGTATACGTATAAACTGGTTATACGACATTGAGGCCATTAACTCTGATTTCAGCCTGCTTTACTCTTTGGATTTTCTTTATCCAACTAAACTTTGTCCAAACTACAAGGCAGCAGTTGTTTGATTTTGGAGCTAATGAGCCTCATATACCGGCGTGTTCGAACTCGAGACCTTTGAGTTTAGTAACCATGAGCTTTACCGGCTCGACCACGCCAACCCTTGCTGTGAAAACAATGAAAGAAATACTTCCTGATGCTCGTTCAACGTGCAGTTGCTTGCGTCTTTCTCAAATCATAAAGTCGTGAGTATATTTGTTTGAATGTATTTGTTTGAATTATTTTTCATATTATTTTGTACTAGAAATCTCAAGAATGAATGAATGTAAGAATGTATTGATTACTTGAGCATACACCAGGCATCGTCCACTCTTTATTATCTTGGCAGGTGATGTTGTCGTTCCCTTTAACTTCGTAGCCGTGTTCACAGACCAGTGTACACACGCTACCAATCTCATCTTCACAATGATGCCATGTTCCATGTGTTACGTTGGTGGTAGTGCTACATCTTTTCCCTGTTAAGTAAACTCTCTATTGTCAAAACACTTTTGATAATTTCAACTACTGACATTAATTGCAGAAATAATTTAGCTACAAAATACGTAATAATAGAAGTCAGTGGCTTCGCTAGGTTGGGTGTAACCCGGCGCGGCACTTCGTGTGTGTGTCTGTGTGTGTGTGTCGGCCTATATAAGCTTATAATTTCAATATATGCCGCATAATAAATCCTTAATGCAACGGGCAAAAAGCCTTCTCCTTCTGTCAATTTTGCAATTTTTTGCCATGTTGTCACTCCCTAAATTGTGTCACCCGGTGCGGTCCGCAACCCCCCCCCACCCCACCCCGCCCTCGCTACGCCTCTGATAGAAGTTTATGTATTTGTTTTCATTATATTTCATGTTATTGTCAAAAAAAATCTGGTGATTTTAACTCCTGCCATAAAATGCAGAAATAATTAATCTAACACATACATAATAGTAGAAGTTTATGTTTTTGTATTCATTATTTTTCATGCAGAAATGATTTATATTGCATATACATAATAGTAGAAGTGCATTTATTGGTTTTCATTATTTTAATTTTATTTTCTTAAATATAAATCTCAAATTGAATTAATGCTTACTCGAGCACACACCAGGCATTGTCCACTCTTGATTAGCTTGGCAGGTGATCTTGTCGTTCCCTTTAACTTCGTTGCCGTCTTCACAGACCAGTGTACACACGCTACGAAACTCGTTTTGACAATTATGCCATGTCCCGTTTGTAATGTTGGGAGCAGCGCTACATCTTTTCTCTTTTAAGTAAACATTTACTAAACTGTTGGTGCATTGATAATATACAAAGCTTTTTTAAATTATCAGGAAATATTTATAAAGCTGTAAGGACTATACGAATGCTACTAACCAAAATGTACACTATGTAAAATTATTATTAATGAAGTAAAATATTTTAATGATGCCTTTTAAGAAGAAAAGTTAAAAATAAAGAAATAACTATATAATTTCTGTAATACTTATAAAGTTTAGTAATTTTAACCTTATTTCAAATATTAGTGTGTATTTCTAAAACAAACAACATATTACTTTTGCATACGCCAGGCACAGTCCATATTTCGTTTCGTTGGCATGTGATCTGTTTGTTTCCGTCCACTTCATAACCCTCTTCACAAGACAAGGTACACACACTATTATAACCACCTGGGCAAATACCCCACGTTCCCTTAGGTACGGTAGGTTTGTTACATTTTATTTCTGTAAATTTTTTTTAAAAATTATAAAAATTCTACAAATTATTATGTAGACATGTTCCCATGCCTTGATATAGTGCATATATCAAAATGCAAGTAGAATGATAAAAATTCGGATTATAAAAAAAATTCATTGCAAATTTAATAAATGTGATCCCCTATTTAAATACGTACTGATCTGTCTTCAAATATAGAAGATTTAATTTAATCTTCATAATCATTCCTTCAACTACCTTCCTCGCAATCTTTGCCCTTATATCCAGGGGTACAACCACCTGTACGGCAGACGCCTGTCGACGGCATACAGGAGGATTTAGAGTCTGTACACTGGCAGGTATGTTCACAGTTCAAGCCGAACTTTTGTCCACTACAAAAGTTATCTGGGAAATATAAAGATCGCAATACTACAGCGATATCCCACTGTAGTTTATGCAGAATGTTATATACAATTTTTGGAAATTTACTTGGTCTACTTTTATTTCTATCAAGGCCTTAGATATTTAACATGTTTTTCCGGTAATAATACCCTTAAGGCTAAAGAGTGTGTTTATTGAAGCATATTTTACTGCTTCGCAAGTATGTAATTTATGTATACTGGACACATTAGCTAAAGCTTAGCGAAACTCTTTTCGACAAGTTCACGCGATTCAAAAGCGTATTTAAAACATTAAACAGACATTGAACAGACCTTTGAGGAGTTAATGGCCCTAGCTATCCGAGAGATTTTTTTAAAATTAAATTTCAACGGGTCAATTTTAGGTTTATAGACAAAAAGGTACTCATAAAACTTAAAAATAAAAAAGTCGATATATGATGATTTTATTTGTATTTATTGTCATTTTGCTTATATAATGTTTAAATCAAAGTTTAATCTTCCATAAAGTCAACAAGATAATTTTGAATATAGTGTGAAGTTTTTATAACTATTCATATTTCAAAATATCATACACGTTAAAGAAAATACAAAATATTTTTATTTTGCAATGGATAGAAAAAAACTAAATTTAAAGTTATTTTACCTTTTTTTGTCGAGTTAAAAATAGTTAAATAAAAAAGAGATCTGTTGTGTTTTATTAGTTTTGTTATCATAGTTTATTTTCCAGTTTTATTAGGCTGAAAGTTATTATTATGTTAATGAAATTGCATCATCGAATGTAAATATATTGGAATAAATTTTGCATGATTTATTAATCACACAAAATATATAAATCTATATCGTTTTTTAAATTAATAAAAAACGTTTTAATAACAAGCGTTTATGTAATAATGCACTAAATGAAGCAAATAAATTATTGATAAATAATAATACACTACTATTACTGTAAAGAAAAGCGCGGGTCACTATATTATATATTAGATGCATTTTATTTATAGTTATTTAAATAGCAGTGTATTATTATATATTTAAAGAAAGACTTTTATGTTCTACTTTTTGTGAATTACTAGACTACCCGTCATCCGTTGGATAACTGTGGGTTTCAGGGGTAATCCATCACAAAACATCACGTCTGTCACTCAGAGGCGTAGCGACCCTTCCCGGCGCCCGGGGACAAACTTTTCGATTTGAACCCACCCCCCGCAAGATTTCGATTTGCACCCACCCCCGCCCCTCAAACTTTTGATGTGCACCCCCCCCCCCCTCAAGATTTCGATTTGCACCCCCCCCCCTCAAACTTTCGATTTGCACCCCCCTCAACCTTTCAATTTATTTTTTCAACCCATTTTGTCGCCCCCTAAGGTCGGCGCCCGGGGACATATGTCCCCCCTCGCTACGCTACTGCAGTGTCACTTATCGTCACAAAAAAACAGACCACACATTCAAAAATATGTTTATTATCTTTTAAAAACACCGAAAACACCGATTTCGGACTATCCCTTCATATAGGCTACTGACGTCACAGGTGACCTACTCAACTCTACTTCACCTCCCCAGTGTCCCGCCAAGTCTCAGACAACATGTTTTTATTGTTTAAAAAACGATTCCAGCCGAGCATGTCACTGACCACACTATCCCTTCATATGCTTAGGACAAAGAAACAGATGAACCCTACTTCACCTGCCCTGTATCGCGCCAAGTTCAGATAGGCAACTTTATCATTCACATCTAAAAAATAAAATAAAAATTAAAAAAAAAATTATCATTGAATTATTGGCCTGGAATTTGTGCCACCCGCATGAGAGCCGATTACACTATCATCTTAGCTATTTACTCGTCACGTCACAGATGAATTTTTATACTATACATTGATACTTTGAGTCTCCTTATGCAACTTGATTTACGCGCATAGATCTAGATCTAAGTCTAGTAGTAGTAACTTTCAAATTAAATGTTATCTTAAATTAGCCAAACAAAGATTTATATAAAATAAAGAAGGTCTGAAATTATCTAGATCTAGATAGAATTATCTAGATCTAGATTCTACGACTCGTTTGCTTAAGTCTTAAGTTTAGTTTTTTGCGTAGCTAATGATTAGATCTAGAATCTAGATCTAATCATTAGCTACGCTTATATGAATGGGAACACACTCTTTTTCGATAGGCCGCCATTATTGATTTAAAAAAATAAACACATCATGTGACGTCACTGTTTCCGTCGAGTCTAGTGGTTTTAGTAATCTTTTTAAAAAAATGTGGTTAATATACCTATGAATAAATCAATAAATTAATTAACGTCTTTAAATAAATTTGTAATTAACAGTCTGTCTGCAATAAAAAATTATTCTCTACCTACATACTATTTTACAGCTGTCTACGATGAATAGAAGTATTAACAATAATCGATCAGACAAACAAAATACAAACAAACAAAAAAATAAATATTCAAACATGTAAACAAACTTGAGTTTTAGTAGTATATAGATTACATACAAGCTTGATATTAAAACATTTCTTATTTTTAAAATTTCCGTACTTTAATTTTTTTTTTAAATTTACAATAGAGTAGCATGACTAAAAACTATTTCGCACATATTAGACATGATATCGCGCGTATAATAGTGCGGAATAGTTAGATAAGCCTGCCTACTAATTTGGACACAATTTAAATTAATTCATTAAAAAATTAATTAGGCATTCTATTAATTTCAACTAAATGTCAGCTTGCATTGTCTTCAGACAGAAAAAGGAATTTAAACACAAAGCTTGTAAAAAATATCCTAAATAGGACATTTTTTTACAGAACGTAATGTATGGGTTCCTGTGGCTTCCAATATTTTTATATCAAATATTCTATAAAAGAGACAACTAAAAATACCTCCATAAATCTCCACTTCACACAGCGTCAAGACGTTGTCAAGTACATAAATAGTCACTCTGTTGGCAACAAACATCTGTATAGCCCAGTCATAAACTAAAGTGTCAGTTTTTGTACTAGTGTCGTGAAAACTGTAAACCGGAATGTCTTTAGTTGAGTTGAATGCTTCTAAGAAAAAGCCAGCCAATCGTTGTGGTAAATAATCTGAAATCAAGACATTTTTATCATCCCTTTTTCTCTCAAATACGTAAAATTTTATCCAATATGTAGGCACACCATTCTTACAATTAAAAAAATAATATAGTGAGTAATTTTTAGAAGGTGAGCAAACTAAAACTTCTGGGCTGGGGGTGGTGAAATAACTGCTGAAAATACACGTTATCTACATCAATACAGCAACACGTCCATAGCCCCTTCAACCC